>NW_021703774.1:55910410-56184302 GCF_005190385.1 Monodon monoceros | reverse complement strand
AAAAAAAAAAAAAAAAAAGAATTCCCATTCCATTTATTTTCTGCGATCCACTTCAAAAAAGGTAAATTCTTCCCCTGACATTAGGTCATCTCTGTGACCTAATAAAGTTCTATGCAATACTTATTAGCAAGACTGATGCCAATTCTTTAAAGCAAAATTCCCTCTGGGCTGATTTTTTTTTTTGGGGGGGGCACACCTCACGGCATGCAGAACTTCCCTGACCAAGGATCAACCCGTCGCCCCCTGCAGTGGAAGTGTGGAGTCTTAACCACTGGACCACCAGGGAAGTCCCCTCTAGGCTGATTTAAGGAAATTTTCTTCTAATACAAGGCAACAATAGTTATGATTTGTAAACAATGCACTTCATCCTAAAAAGCCCTTAAACCCTTAACTAGTACCATGGGCTGGCTGACCAGCCCAGAAGTCGCACTGCTAGAGAACAGGCAACAGGCTGTTGCTCATTGTTTTTTTCTTCCACCGTTCCTAGAAAAAACTTACCTTTTGCAAATCTGGGTGCTGAACAAAAAGCAATAATAAAAATCTTGAGCCCAAATTTTCTTTCATTCTTCGACTTTAGATAAAGGTCAAAATGTTAAGCAAATAACTAGAACTTATATTTGCATGGTACCACGTAAGCGTAAATACTTTCTCACTACCTCCTCATTTCATAACATTGATAAAGTTGGATAATTAATGCATTGCTGAATTGTTGATTCAATTCGAATTTTAAGGAGAGTGACTGGGGATTTCACTCTAAATCAGTAATCTAGTTACTTTAGTGTTTTTAATTGTATCAGACCAAATTACTGATGATTTATTACTTAATGATTTTAAGCAACTGTATTTCTTGCTTTTGGTGTTAATCTTTTAACAATGGATAGTATTTGTTCATGCTTATTCTTTCTGTGCTTTTTAAAGAATCACTTTAAATCACCTTCTGTCATTGAGTTGAGGGAGATTTCACCAGCAATGGTCATGCAGCATAACACTCTACCAGCAAGAAAAGAGCCAGATCTAGTTAACAGCATCAGTCACTGTACCTGAAGGTCACAGAGCAACTGATGAAGAGATACAGTCCTTGAGTGAAGGGTCAGAGAAAGTATGCAAAGAACCTTCCAGACTGCATCAGCTTTGAAGTTAGACCTAAGTTCAAAACACCAACTCTAGCACCGATTAGCATTGTGAGCTTAAAGCAAGCCCCTTATCCTTTTTGAGCCCAGTTTTATGATCCGCATTGCAATTTGCCACGTAAAATGATATGTGTAAAGGACCCAGAACAGTGCTGGCCAGCAAGCACGTGATAATTTGCAGCTATAACAGTGTAGAAGAAGTTAATGCAGCACTAACAGTCCAGTGAGAACCACAGAACTGATGTGTTCAGTTGCTGCCAGGGGCTCCTAAGGCCTAACTTCTTGGTTTGCTGCAGCCTGGCTAACCCCTCAAGATTAAAAGAACCTTCTCTGGCATCAGAAAAGGCTCCCTTCCTGTTAGTGGTCTCCAGAAAGGGCATCTTCTCAGGCAGATTGTAGAGATCAAAAGGAGATTTTAATGTGGAAGAACTTTAGAACTAAGATCTATGGCTCCACTTCATTGCAGCCAGCATAGGGTGACCAGCAATCCCACTTTGCCCTGGACTGAGAAGTTTTTTGGATCATGGGACCTTCAGTACTAACACCACAAAAGTCTCATGCAAACTGAGATGATTCATTATCCCAGCATTTTCCAAGGTTGGGCAGGTGGCCTGGTAACATGTAGCCTAATAGGTGGTACTATTTTATTAATCATGATTAACACTTTCCAATTAAAAATCTCATACAGGTAATAATGAATATTGAAGAGTTTCATTTCACTGCAATTTACCCAGGCTGTTAAATACTTTGAGAAGCTTTTTCTCAATTCTCTTTCAATCACTATTCCTCTTTTCTTTTCTTCCTATCAAGACAGTGCCCTATAAAGTTAACAATGGTCCAATCCCTTGAGTATTGTGCTTACTATTAATTCCCATTTGAAGCAATTATCTCACTGATACTCTCAGCAACTCAAAGAAATATTTCTGAAATAACTGTTTAATTAACCCCAGCAGAAATAAAAATGGAGAATACAAAGAAATAAAATCTGAACTGGGTGTGAACTACCGATACTCTGTAACACATGAAATTCTATTTTCCAATAGAAGCCTGAAAGTTATTCAAAATACCTAATCCCAGTGCTAACAAAGAAATGTACTATCATGAAATAATGCCATTTACAGCAACATGGATGGACCTAGAGATTATCATACTAAGTGAAATAAGTCAGACGGAGAAAGACAAATATCATATGAATTCACTTATATGTGGAATCAAAAAAATCTTCCAAAAATGATAAAAATGAACTTATTTACAAAACAGAAACGGACTCACAGACACAGAAAACAAACATGGTTACCAAAGGAGAAGTGATGGGGGAGGGATAAATTAGGAGCTTGGGATTAACAGATACACACTACTTTAAATAAAATAGATAAACAACAAGGTCCTACGTATTGCACGGGGAACTATATTCAATATCTTGTAATGACCTATAATGGAAAAGAATCTGAGAAAGCATATATATATATATACATATATATATAATTTTTTTAACATCTTTATTAGAGTATAATTGCTTTATAATGGTGTGTGAGTTTCTGCTTTATAACAAACTGAATCAGTTATACCTATACATATGTCCCCATATCTCTTTCCTATTACACCTCCCTCCCTCCCACCCTCCCTATCCCACCCTTCTAGGTGGTCACAAAGCCCTGAGCTGATCTCCCTGTGCTATGCGGCTGCTTCCCACTAGCTATCTATTTTATGTTTGGTAGTGTATATATGTCCATGCCACTCTCTCACTTTGTCCCAACTTACCCTTCCCCCTCCCCGTATCCTCAAGTCCATTCTCTAGTAGGTCTGCATCTTTATTTTCATCTTGCCCCTAGGTTCTTCTGACCATTTTCTTTTTTTTTTTAGATTCCATATATATGTGTTAGCATATGGTATTTGTTTTTCTCTTTCTGACTTACCTCACTCTGTACGACAGTCTCTAGGTCCATCCACCTCACTACAAATAACTCAGTTTCGTTCCTTTTTATGGCTAAGTAATATTCCATTGTATATATGTGCCACATCTTCTTTATCCATTCATCTGTTGATGGACACTATATATAGATTTTTTAAAAAAAGGGAAATGTACTACAACCTTACTTCTCTTAATTACTATGTAGCAATAAATGATTTGAATTGGTGGCTTCACTTTTACATTTTATATACAATTGGTTGGGCAGCAAAAAAATTAAAAATGACTTATACTTTGAGAAATGCTACAGGCAGCAGCCAAAGTTACAACTTTAGAGGTAATAATTGAGTACTGTATTTACATCCATCAGCAATATATCAATTTTCTATTATCTGCCCTAAAACATTAAGAAATCACCTTTTCTGTATCTTCAATTACCACCTGCCTAGTTTCCTTTGTAATCTTTTCTATTCTGCATTCCCTAGACCCACTCCCTTTCCTATTGGTCTCTGGATCTGTGCCCTTTATCATTACTCACTACCTGACTTGTAACTTCCAGCCTAAGGCAAAACTGTGAACCAGTAAGTCTCTTTCCTCTAGTTCCTTCCTCTTCCCCTCCTTTCTTCTCCATGATATTCTCTGTTCATTAATGACATTATACCCTCTTGATTTAAATCCACTGCTCCAAGAACTTAGTTTCTCCTCTTAGCTAAGAAAATTGTGGGGAAATTTTGGGTGGACAGTAGACTCCACTTAATTCAAATTTCTTTGACATATGACTTGTGATAAATGAACACTTTTAGCCAAAAATGTACCTTTTATTCCATTATAAAAAGGGGTTGCTGAGCAAATTAATAATAGTCTGATAAATAATGAAAATCTTTATCCTTTACATATATTTTTATATAACATATATAGTAATATATTTAGTATATAACATCTTACAAGTTGGCAAAAGGTAATTTTTCAAAGCACTAGCAATATGTTTTCTTTATTAGCAAAATTACAATATCTGTTGAGGTTTATATAATGAGATTACATTTTCATACAGTATTTGGGTATTATGGTTTTCATTATAACAGGCTCATAATATTTCACAATTTTACTAATTAAGATTTGCTGGGCCATTGGTGAAAGGAAACCAAAATTGTCATGTGCACATAAATATTTAAGAAACACTATTACTAATGAAGAATGATACCTTCATTGGTTCTTTTGTTTTTCACCTCATACCCCATAAATGTTCAGTACCTATGGGTTTATAGAATCAATCCCAATGAGAAGGGTAGAAACAATAAAACCTCTAGCAAATAAGCCTGGGCAATCACAAACAAAGTAGGTCATACTGTTTGGAGAATCAATTTGTTTTCAGTAAGAAACTAGGTTGCCCTATTTCATATATCAATTGGCAATATGATGTTAACCTAAAATTAATGTTTAAAAAGCAGAACTGGAAATTAAATGCAAGTTTTCATTCAAACTGTCATGAAAACATTTTTGTTATGACAAATTTATCTACACTAAAAGGGTGTTAGGAGAGACGCAAATAATCCAAAACAAAATAAAATTTTTAAAGAGTATTATTTGGCTTTGAACACTGTACCAATATCTAGAGATTGCAGTCAGATTTTCCCCAAGATATTGGAAATAAGGATAATACGACTGCTTCCTGGAAGCTAAACTTTAAGATTATATACAATGCATATGAGCAGAAGTAGGCAAAGTCACCTTTAAAACACAAACTGGGGCTTCCCTGGTGGCGCAGTGGTTGAGAGTCCGCCTGCCGATGCAGGGGTTCGTGCCCCGGTCTGGGAAGATCCCACATGCTGCCGAGCGGCTGAGCCCATGAGCCATGGCCGCTGAGCCTGCATGTCCGGAGCCTGTGCTCTACAACTGGAGAGGCCACAACAGTGAGAGGCCCACATACCGCAAAAAACAAACAAACAAACAAAAAAAAACCACAAACTGGCCTGACTTGATTGTAACTTGACTTTTAATGAAGAATATTGTTAAGAGGTTTGGGTAGCCATGGAAACAGAGAAAAGAGCATACAGGGTCACTTTAGGGTCAATGCCCATCCAAATGCTGTCAGGAGAGAAGAAGCCCAAATCAACAGTGCAGCAGGATGCCCCAACTATATTGGAGATCAATGTACAAAGTTGCAACCATTGGAAACTGAGTATTTCTATCTCTGGGACAAAACAGTCCTGTCATGGAGTTACATGAATCAAGAAGTGTCTGTACACACAACTCCACTAGTTCTGAACCTGTGCTCATCAAGCAACCTTCTGTTAATGCCTTTGGTTTCCTGAGTAGGTTTGTCTACATAGAAAATGCACTGGCTTTGCAATCTTGAGTATTCAGGTATATAAATTACAGCTCTTGGAAATTAATAACTATTCTAGCTGTATACACCAGTCTTGTGACCTCTGTTAAGGTAAGTTCATCTGATGGCCGGAGCTGTTCTACATTGCTAATGAAAGATATTTCTGTTCTAAAATACTCTAGACAACATCCTAGAGTATTTTGGAAAATTCACCAAAGTTATGCTTCCCTGTCTGCCTGGGGACAGTCAGCAGGCCTTTCGCTGGCAATGACCCTATATCAGCCAAGCTTTTCCATTTCAAAAGACTATTGATTATCAATGGGGTGGGGGTTGAGTGCCTGTGATTTACCTCTCTTTATTATTTTATTTATTCCAACATTGCTACAGTGACAATTTCATGACCACAGTGGTATAGAAGACAGCTCAGACCAGCACAGGTGGTAGGTAACCTTTGGATATAAAATATACCATAAACAATTTATAAAGTGGACACAAGTTACCATCTACTACACATCCACCATATGTTTAAACACAGTATTATCATTACAGTCCCTCACTTACAGATATCCTTGCCTCCCTATGTTACACTGCCTGGTAAAACTCAGCATGGGTGAATCTTTCTATCTTTTCTGTAGCTGTACCAAAGAGCTAACATTGCTGGAGAAATCATATGAATAAACTGAATGGCATATTTTAGATCCATAATCACAACTTCAAAAAATGCTCTCAGCAGATCATGCGAATCCTACTCTTCCTCACACTAGGTTTACTTTTTCACTCTCTGAGGTAACTTTTGAATCTCCTTCTCCTCAAACTCCTACATACCAAGCCCTCTCATCAGATTACTTTGCTCCCTACTTCGCTGAGAAAATAGAAGCCATCAATGGGACTTCCCTTATGCTCCCACCATCAAATCATCAATTGTCCCTAGAGCTGCAACTATCTTCTCCTCCATCAGTGCTCGGGACTCACCTCTTCACCCCTTCTCATGGATTTCTCTCTTTTAGTTTCCCTCTCTCTATTACATAATTGCCACCTCTTCCCTCTTCTGGATTATTCCTATTATCATACAAACATGATCTATTGTCTCCAATGTTTTAAAATGTCTCTCTTTACTCCACATCTCTCCAGCCACTACTTTCTTTCTCTGTCATGACAGAGTTCAAGTTCTGGAAAGAATGGTTTATCTATAGTCTCCACTTTCTCAACATCTATCTCATTTTTAGCTCACTACCGTATGGCTTTCTGACCTCACTGCTCCACCAAAAATTCTTGTAAAGATACCAGTAACCTCCATGTTGCCAAATACAATGGACACTTCTGGCTCCTTCTTCATAAGACTTGACCTCTCAGCAGCATTTAACATAGTCGATTGCTCACACTTTCTTACAATACTCTCCTCTCTTGGCTTCTGTGACATCATCCTCTTGGGTTTTCCAGTTCTCTGGCATCTGCTCAGTGTTCTTTGCTTAATCCTCCACCTCCACCTAACCTCCAAATGTTGTTGTTCTTTAGGTCTGGCCCTTTATTCTTTTGTTTCTCTCTGAGTTATCTTATCTCTTCCCACTGCTTGAAACACGTGAAGTACATATGAAACATGTCTATGAAGCCCAAATCTCTATCTCCAACCCCAACCTTCCCTCTGAGCCCAAGACATCCATGTCAACTGCATACTTTATCTACAGTTGGACACTATGTGAACACCTCAAATTTAACATGCCTAAAATCTAATTGTTCTCAATTTTTTCTTTTTAATATTTAATTTTTATTGCTCCACCAACCAAACTTCTTTCCTTCCCTCTCCCATCCCCATGGTCTCTATAAATGTCACTGTCATCCACCCAATTGTTCAAGCCATAAACCTATGTCATCGTTGTTTCTTTTTAATTTTTGGCCGCATTGTGCAGCATGCAGGATCTTAGGTCCCTGACCAGAGATGGAACCTGTGCCCCCTGCAGTGGAAGTGCAGAGTCTTAACCACTGGACTGCCAGGGAAGTCCCTAAATCTACGTCATCATTGATTCTTCTCTCTTCTTCACACCTTCCCCTCACTTAGAAGTGATCATCTCCCACAAGCAAATATATTCTAGCTCTAAAAATATATACCAAACCTGTCTACTTCTCTCCATCCCACAGCCTCTTATCCTACTCCAAGCTACTATCATTCTTCACTACTGTAATTACTTCATTACTGCCTAGTGGGGCTCCTTGCTTCTATTCTCACCTCCCTTTAATCCATTCTTCACACTCTTCACTCAGCAGTAATGGTGAGCTCCTTAAAATGGAAAATCAGACCATGTGACTCCCCTTCTTAAAATCTTCCAATGACTTTTCACTGTACCTGGAAGACATTCTGAACTCCTTACCCTGTCCTCCAAGGCCCCTCTAAGCCTAGCCCTTGTCTCTCCTTTTAGTTTCATCTTGTGCCACTCTCTCTTAACTAAGCTCCAGACAGACTCCTCCTAGTTCCTAGAACATTCCAAGCTCTTTCCCAAATCAGGGCACTTGTAATTGCAGTTCATTTGGTCCAGAGCACTTTTCCACCTACTCTATGCATTGCTGAGTAGGTCCCTACTCTTATCACTTAGGTCCCAGTTTAAATGGCACCTTCTCAGAAAGGTACTCACTGACCACATAAAGTAAATCTGGAGTGACTGTCTTCCTGGTTATTCTTTTCTTCCTTCCTGTTTCCCTTCCTTCCTTCCCTCCGTCTTTCCTTCCTTCCTGACCTTCTTTTCTCTCCCTTTTTCTCCCAGTTATTCTTTACCTTAATATCCTGTTTGTTTCCTTCACTGCACATATCCGAATCTACTATGTGATCTGCATCACTACACTGTTTCATTAGGACCAAGATCTTAACTTTTCTTTACCTTTGTATCCCAGTACCTAGCACATATAGTAGGTGCTCAATAAATATTTGGTGAGTCAATAACACAAACTTGAGAAGTAGGTGTTATTATCTCCATTTTACAAAATGAGAAAACTGAATTTGAGATGTTAACTTATCCATACTACATAGTAATTAATTAGCAGAACTGTTCATTCATACCTGTTTGAGTCTTATTTTAAAGCCTAAAAAATATGTAATCCTTTTTGTATCTTAAACTCAATGCTATATATATTTACATAAGCATGCACACTATATACACACATGTATGCACTATATATGTATACACACATTTATCATTTGTTTCTCATAACAATTTTATCACTCACAAAAATTTTTCTGATTGTAAAATCTGGAAATTACAGAAAGCCATGCATAAAATATTTTTAAACATCTGATGGCTCTAAGAAAACTATTGTTAAAGTGTTTAGCATTATAAACATTTCAGAGTACTTTTTTTTTTTTGCGGTATGCGGGCCTCTCACTGTTGTGGCCTCTCCCATTGTGGAGCACAGGCTCCGGACGGACAGGCTCAGCGGCCACGGCTCACGGGACCAGCCGCTCTGCGGCATGTGGGATCTTCCCGGACCGGGTCACGAACCCGCCTCCCCTGCATCGGCCACATCAACCACTGCGCCACCAGGGAAGCCCCAGAGTACATTTTAAAGTCTTTTTCTTTTTTCTATGACTAAGCATATATGTGTGTTTTTAATAGCATATTTATGGCATAAGCGTATTATGGCTTAAGCATTCCCTTGTCCTGAATTTAATGGCTTCCAAATATTCCATAATATTGGTGTAACATAATGCATTTATCTCTGTATCTTTATTAACAAACAGGTTTTGGTATTATGAATACTGAGTATTGTATATGTACATTTCTAGAAAATACCGATACTGCCACATACCAAGGTTAAAGATTATGCATAGTTTTATTTTGATACACACTGCCAAAGTGTTGTTTTAACCAATTCACACAACTATCCAGCACCTACAAGAGTGCTCACTTCCGTGAGGCATAACAACCTGTAATTGAGGTCTCTAAGAGTTCCTGGAGAGATCTCAGGCGAAATCTTCACCCTGCATCTTGAGCTCTGATCGCAGGAACTCCCTCGGTCCAGCAAGCGGCGCCGTCTCCTTCCGTCGAGGTTGGGTCGTCACGGAGACCTCACGTGATCCGGCCGTCTCTGCGCCGGGGGGCGGTCTTGCGGGGATTTGCCTTACGTACGCCGCCGTATGACGTCGTACGTAGGGGCTGGCTAGCCGCCATCTTGCTTCTTTTTCTCGCTTGCTAGTTCCCTCTCGAGAAGGAGCGAAAGTGCTTTGGTGGTTTGTCCATCCGCAGCTTCGGCTCTCTGGGGCCCGGGGTCCTTCCAGCCGACCCCTACCCCTAGTTTCCCCTTCCCCTTCCCCCTATCAGAGCTCTGCGGAGCCCCTCGAAGCGCGCAGACACACTCAGCTTGACACTCATCCTGGCCGGTAAGGAAAGCGAGGGCGTAGGAGCTGCGATCAAAGCGGGCCCTATCCGGGAGGGCTGGCGTGGGGCGGCCCGGGGCGTGGGAGCGCACCCCGACCCTGGCGCCCAGAGACGAGGGAGCCGCGTGGAGAGGGCCTTGGGTCCGGGCATCCTCTTTTTCTCTTTGGCTACCATCATCTCTGCTTCTGGGGGAGCCTCGGCCTCCTGCTTGGGGAGCGGGAAAAACCGGAGTCAGACCCGCCCCATGTGGTCTGCAGCGGGAGTTCCGGACCCGTCGACCTCCTCCCACTCAGGCCCTGTAGGGGGATTACGCGCGTTGCCGGGTAAGGGAAGGGAGTTTCCTTCCCGCGGGATAGGCGGGTGCGCGGTCCCTTTTCCTAGTGTGGGTATGTGTCCCCCCAAACAACTCAGAGGCTCATCTAGGCTCTTTAATGCCTACCTCTTCTTCATGTTTAGTGAGGGTGAAAATTGCAATGAGTAGTGTGCGGGAGAGACCGGGTTAAAGGCCGGGCTCGGTGAGAGGCTCTTCGGGGAATGAGGACCAGTCCTACTTCCGCTAGGAACGTGCTTCCCCAACTCCAGAGGCGGGTTCGGATAGTCTTTTCTCACCCTAGGCCTCTGCATCCCCTAACCTGCTTGGTGAATCTCACTCCGCAGCTTTCTCTCTTTGAGGTAGCATTAGTGTTGGTGTTACGGTAAAGGCCCCACTTTAGGGCTTGAAGAAAAGGGCATAGGGGGCCAATAGGAGCACTGATAAATTCTTCCTTCCCTTGAGAGGAACGTGTCTAATTCCTTTAAAGGGATGTGTATATGTTTTGACTTGATCTGAGATTCTTTTGAGGTTTCCGACATGTCTGATGTTTGCTGGCTTCTAAGGCTAGCCGGATTTCCGCATTGACCGATCTTCAGCCTATGTCCATAGATTCATACCTCGCCAGGGTACTTAGAATTGTACAGTAGGCACCTGTGCTGTAAGATTTTCATTTGGAATGCCCCCAGAAGAATCGGGATTTTTGATTAAATGCTTGATAGCTTATTCCCGCAAATAAAAATGATAGGGTGATACTTAAACGCCCACTAAGGCCAACTCCAGCATTTGTTAGAAGTAGATTAACCTCCTCTGTTGGTAATTAAGATGCTGCTCAGACTGGAGCCATTTTTAGGTGTGTGTCATAAATGCACTGCAGCATCTTTTCTGGTTCACTTCAAATGCATTGATCCCCTAAAAAAAGGAATAGGTTGAATTTGAGTTTCTAGCATATAGTCAACGAGTAATTCTCTCCTTTTCCATAATGGAATTTTCAGAATATAGACTTTTTACTTTTACTTTTGTGTTTCGGTATGTGGCTGTTTTCCCTCCACTAGTTGACCTTTTACCATGTACTGAGCACATAAATAAGCTCTTTACAGACATTCTCTTTGTTAATCCTACAGCAAGCCTTTGAGGGAGGTACTATCATCATCCCCATTTTACAGATGAGGAAATGAAATCTGAGAAATTAAAGTAGTTTGACCAAGGTCACACGGCAGTTATTAATGGTGCTGTATAGATTCAAACCCAGGTTGTCTAAACGCAAAGGGGATGCTCTAAGCTGTCAAACTGCCTCCCTGTTTCTTGTAATTTTGCGAACTATAGGACCTAAATAAGATACAGCATTATTAACCTAGTTTTTGTTTTCCTTGACTTAGTATAGAAACATGGTTGCATGTGAAGGTTAAAGTGTTCCAAGGTGTAAAAAATACATTATAGCTACTCTGGGGATAGAAAAGCCAGTCGAGTAAAACTCAAATGCTGTGGTATGACAGATAAGTTTTAAATTTTGATATCTGGTCTATATTATTGATAAAATATTTCCTCATCTGTAAAATGGAGATGATAATAGTAGTAACTCCTTCAAAGGCTTGCTGTAGGTTTATCACAGATAATGTATGTAAAGAGCTTATTACTGTGCTCAGTACATAGTAAAAGGTCAACTAGTAGTGGAAGGAGAATGACAGAATACTGGTAGAAGAAAATACTCTTCTTCCAATCAGTGGGTAACCTGCGTATTCTCAGAATGGAGTATACCTTTGGGAACTTAAGAAATAGTTTTCCTTTTTTTTTTTTTTAAAGGCTTTTTTGGACTTAAATATCTTTTTTTTTACACTTATATATTGGGTTTTGTTTCTTAAAGATTTCTTCATGTTCTAGAGTCAGTACCACTGTGATCAGTATATTGGGCATAGCTGAAAATACAGAAGTTCTGCCTCATTCAAAGTCCCTGTCTCCCCTCTACCCCTACCCCACCCCACCATCCTTATGGTAAAATGTCTTTGAAGATTATTTTATGTCCTCCTCTCCCTCCAAGTGCTTTCCTTCTTCCCCCAGCCCCCAAACACCACTTCAGTTTGTAATTCAGTTGAGGAACTCGTTTTTCAGATGCTATTTATGCCATATTTGTGTAAGGCACGAATTGATCATTCATAAAATGTTGACACAAACTGGTATAGAACCCTATTCTTACCATGAAGGAGATCCAAAAGTTGTGTCTGCCTGAGTTATGACTAATATACTCTCAGTAAAGCGAGCCTTGTCATCTTATGAATAGGCTGACACAATGAAAGCTTGTCTCAGTCTGTGTTAACTGTTGCTTCGAAGTCTTGAGAATTAATAAGTTAGTTTTGAGTCATAACATTTAAAAATTCTCAATAATGCCATTGATGCATCAGTCAGGACATCTTTGGGGGTAAAAGTGTTCTCTAGAGAGGGTGATTTCAGTAAAGTTTTTATTGTATGTGTGTCCTCCCCCCTTCCCCAAAGGCTAAATGTAGTCTGACCTTTTTGCCAGTTATATTTCTAGTCATTATTTTGCTCTAGATTGACAGAATGCCTGTCACATTTTGGGGGCTTTGTGTGCACATATTTTCTGGCAAATCAGAACAATGGCTATTACTGAGTTTCAACAGTTGTCTAGTTGACAGAAACTTTTATGTGGTTAGCCTATACCTAGAGTTGAACACAAGATAGCAGTGGAATTATTACTGTTAATGTAATATACTCACCCATGTGTGGTGCTGCTAGGTGCTCTACATTAAAGAAGAGCAGGACATAATCAGCATTTGTGAAGCACATCTAGTATTAAAAAAAAAACACTATTGAGTTTTTTTTTTTAATTTATTTATTTTTGGCTACGTTGGGTCTTTGTTGCTGAGCATGGGCTTTCTCTAGTTGCGGCGAGCGGGGGCTACTCTTCGTCGCGATGCACAGGCTTCTCATTGTGGTGGCTTCTCTTGTTGCAGAGCATGGGCTCTGGGCACGTGGGCTTCAGTAGTTGTGGCATGCGGGCTCAGTAGTTGTGGCTCGCGGGCTCTAGAGCACAGGCTCAGTAGTTGTGGCACACGGGCGGCTTAGTTGCTCCGCGGCATGTGGGATCTTCCCGGACTAGGGCTTGAACCCGTGTCCCCTGCATTGGCAGGCATATTCTAAACCACTGCGCCAACCAGGGAAGCCCCAATACTGGGCATTATTTACATAACATTATATAGTAGTTTTCTGTTTCTTGTCTGCCTTCTGATATTAGTCTGTTTTCCTTTACTAGACTGTTCCGTGTCTTATCACTTTGTACAGTGGTTGGCATGTATCTAGAGTTTATTATATGTTATTGAATAAATGAGATTAGGAAACAGAAAGATTAGACCCACAACTAAGGTTCAACTGACAAATGCCTTAGTGGAGCAAAAGAATACCCCGGTCATTTTTCCCCCTTTATTTACCTATTAGAATAGTATCAGATGCTTTCAAATAGTTTGTGTTTATCTTCTGTACATTGTGAGATTTCTTTGCATTAGATTATCCTTACTAATTTTTAGATTTATTCAACAAACATTACAGATTCTTTTAATTTTGTAAGGCACAGTGCATGAGAGGAAAATGGCTTTTGGTTCGTACTGCCAAGATGTTCACAGTCTTAAGGATTAATATTAAAAGTTATCATGTGATCTTTGGATTCATACCAGAATATAAAAATAAAGATATACAGACAGGTAATGGAAATTTGGGGCAGAAAATTCATATATGGAAAATTGTCCATAGTATAGGTCGAGTGCCCAGTTGGTTACAAGTAAAGGCATGATGGCCAGGAGGGACTAAGAATAATTGTAATTATTAATATTTAGTGAGCACTTACCATGCCAGGCACTGAGCTAAGAACACTTTGAGGTTTATCTCTTTCATTCCATACAATAAGCCTAGAATGTGGATTATTTTATTCCCATTACACAACTAGAAAACTGGATTTAAAGAGATGTAGTAATTTGTTCAAAGTTACTTAGCTAGTAGGTGAGATTCAGATTCTTGACCCAGAGCCTGAGTGCTTAACTTCTATACTACATGGATTTCCCAGTGGCCAGTGTTTCTCAAACTTTAGTCATTCACAATTTTTGCTTTATCTTCAAACCATCTGTCAATATTTTTGTTTAATTTAGCTTCTATCTTTTAATTAAGTGAGTTTAAAAGAAAAATTTATGTGATTATTTGGTGTTAGAGTTTTTTACCCCCAACATGTGTTAAACATGTAATTTTAAATATTCCTCTATGGACTACTTAAAATCATCTAATATACCATCAGTACTCATTTGTATCCTACCCTTTGGGACATAACTGCTATAAGAAATGAATACTGCATAGGATCAGGCAGCAGTTGGAATTAATGAAGGCCAGAAGTGATGAAAGCCTAAAAATAGAATAGATTCATCAAACAGGAAATGGCAGCATTACAGGAGTAGAGATATAAATTAGAGCCTTAACTACATACTTGGGACAACCATTTCCAGGATGAACTGCAAAGTGGAGTGGGTTTATTTAGACAGAGAAATGTAACAGGATGTCTAAGATAATCTATGACAAGAGAAGGAGAACAAGAATGAATAACTTAAGAAAGAAGTCACTACAGAAATCAGGGTGGAAAAGGAAAATCTCTAAAATAGGATTGTGACAGCCAAATGTAGCAGAGTTCAGAAAAATATGTGAGATAGGGCTCTTGGATTTGGCTTGAGTGATCCTTGGTGACCCTAAGAGAATTTAAGTCAATTAATGAGGCTGAAAGGTTATAAGCAGGAGGAATAAGTAGTGAGACCTCTTGATTTTTAGGTGTGTTGAATACTCAAAATGAGCTCTGGACTAGGAGTTTGAAAATCTGGGGTTAATCCTTTTGTCACTTGGGGGCAAGTGACTTGGCTTCTTCAAGTTGTGGATACACTATTCATCTGGAAAATAAGGATAATATCGGTTTCTCCTATCTTAGAGGATTGTTACAAAGATCACATTAAATGTATTTCTTATACTTTTTGAGTTTAATATTCTTTGATATCACATGAGTCTTAACCACATTTAAAACAAAAGGGACACGTGAAAAGTAGAAAGTTGAATTACTGGAGGATAGGTTCTCAACGAGATTGGAAGATCTCCTCATGGTGCATATGTAGTTAGAGAATGGGTGTCTAGGGAGGTTAATAATCGATCTTCCTCCTCCTTTCCTAATGAATAATCTGAAAGTGCAGGGCTGCTGTATATGGTTGTACCATTTGTGCACTGCACAAAGATGCCTGGCTGAAGGAGGCAACAAGGACTGAAATCTAGCCCTTGATCTGCTTTCAGAGTCCTGTGCCCTGGCTAGGCCTCCAGCAGAAATTGTGCCTCCACTTCTCTTCTCCCTCACAAGACATCAGCCCTCTCACCAAGATGAGTACCTGTATCTTCCCAGAGGGTGTGTTTTTCTATTTGCACAAAGGCCCTGTGGAGGCCAGTGCTCCTTAAGGAGACATATTAAGGATATGTTTAGAACAACATCAAAAACATTTGGGAGACTGGAGAAATGGTCACTAGGAACAGAAAGCTTAGAACTTATTATGAAAATGGGTTAAGTAGTTGCCCAACAGCAGGTACAGAATTCCAGTTTATCCAGTGTATTTTAAAGATGGGCATTGTAACTTATTAAGTGTTTCTAGTAATTTGGAAACAAATAATGTTTATTAAAATATCATATGTAGATTATCAGCTTTCAAAGAGGAAAGAGAATATATGAATAAAACTATACTTAACATTTTAATCTTCAAAAAACCACTTTATACTTTTTCAGTTGCAATTACAATTTACATTTTTGGCAATATGACTGTTGTTGCTTGGCCTATATTTGTATATATTCTTTTAATGTTATTTATTTTGATGTTTGAACTTTTTTTTTGGGCTGTGTTGGGTCTTCATTGCTGCGTGCGGGCTTTCTCTAGTTGTGGCGAGCGGGAGGCTCTTCGTTGTGGTGCGCGGGCTTCTCATTGCAGTGGCTTCTCTTGTTGTGGAGCACAGGCTCTAGGTGCGTGGGCTTCAGTAGTTGTGGCACGAGGGCTCAGTAGCTGTGGCTCATGGGCTCTAGAGCGCAGGCTCAGTAGTTGTGGCATACGGGCTTAGTTGCTCCGCAGAATGTGGGATGTTCCCGGACCAGGGATCAAACCCGTGTCCCCTGCATTGACAGGTGGATTTCTTTTTTTTTTTTTAAACATCTTTATTGGAGTATAATTGCTTTACAACAGTGTGTTAGTTTCTGCTTTATAACAAAGTGAATCAGTTATACATATACATATGTTCCCATATCTCTTCCCTCTTGCGTCTCCCTCCCTCCCAACCTCCCTATCCCACCCCTCTAGGTGG
This sequence comes from Monodon monoceros, assembly GCF_005190385.1. Lineage (NCBI taxonomy): Eukaryota > Metazoa > Chordata > Mammalia > Artiodactyla > Monodontidae > Monodon > Monodon monoceros. The sequence continues at coordinate 56,167,891 of NW_021703774.1, read as the reverse complement.
TCACAAAGCCCCGAGCTGATCTCCCTGTGCCATGCGGCTGCTTCCCACTAGCTATCTATTTTACGTTTGGTAGTGTATATATGTCCATGCCATTCTCTCACTTTGTCACAGCTTACCCTTCCCCCTTCCCATATCCTCAAGTCCATTCTCTAGTAGGTGTGTCTTTATTCCCGTCTTACCCCTGGGTTCTTCATGACCTTTTTTTTTTTTTCCTTAGATTCCATATATATGTGTTAGCATACGGTATTTGTTTTTCTCTTTCTGACTTACTTCACTCTGTATGACAGACTCTAGGTCCAGGCAGGTGGATTCTTAACCACTGTGCCATCAGGGAAGTCCCTTGGCCTGTATTTTTAAGTAACTGGGTTTTTTTTTTTGTTGTTGTCATTGTTGCTGTTTTTGCAGTACGCGGGCCTCTCACTGCTGTGGCCTCTCCTGTCGCGGAGCACAGGCTCCGGACGTGCAGGCCCAGCGGCCATGGCTCACAGGCCCAGCCGCTATGCGGCATGTGGGATCCTCCCGGACCGGGGCACGAACCTGTGTCCCCTGCATCAGTAGGCGGACTCTCAACCACTGTGCCACCAGGGAAGCCCTAAGTAACTGTTTTTAATGTTAGGTTTAAACTTTGTAGATTTTAATTGATCATAATATGAAGAATTACTTCTGAAATGGGACAGGTAGAGAAATTTTATTTTAAAAGCAGGGAAAGGATGTTATTGAAATAAGCCTTTTGACAGAGATGTGGAAGGTTGGTTATATTGCTGTATAAGTGTTATAATTTTGATTAAGAAAAATTGGATTTTTTGATATGTGTAGTTACATGTAGCCCACACCACAATTAGGATACAGAATGTAGAAAGATGAAATATCTCCCAACTGTAGAATCAGAGTCTTCTGACATTTTGGAGACACAAAATATCTCTCCTGATGAAGAAAGAGCTATTGAGTAAGGATTGAAAAGTCAAGAATAGCTTATATGTGCTGATTGCTTGATTTCCTGACCTGACCAAAAATTAAATAAATAAATTTCTTTGGTTGTATAGTTATATTTATGACAAATTTGAAAACATGGAAAAAAATGAAAGTAGAAAGTAGGAGAAAGAGATGGGTAGGTTAACATGTCTCAAGACAGATCATTTTAATGGTAGAGGAATAGAGCCAGTGCTTGGTGGGGAGGGATGCTAACCCATTCTCTACACTTAAAAATTTAAACTTACAATTCCAACCCTTAAAGGCAGCCCTTTAGTTATATGAAAGGTTTAGAATAATTCATGATGTTGGATGAGCATCATGTTGGATGAGCAACAGAATGCTTCTCTTTTTCTCCCATAAAATCCAACATACTTGCCTTTCAAAAAATAAAGTTGACTAAGAACTTATTTATGCATTAGTTTTTATTTACTATGTATAAGTTTTGAAAATGTTATTACTGTTTATTAAGCTCATTATTAAGTACCAGACACCATCTGACAGCTTTATACCCACTTAAATCTCACAGCAGACTAGAAGATATAGCCAACAGATGAGGAAATAAAAATTCAGGATTATATTTAATGACTGTGGAAATGCTTATGCCATAAATATGTGTATGCCACAATTATGCTATAAAAACATGTAGTTACTAAATGTTAGAGCTGGGATTTAAACTGAATCTGTTGTAAGAGAAGTAATTGTGTAATATGAACAGTTTTAAAATACTACAAGTTGTCCAAAAGAGTGCTCTGGCAGTCACCTTATAGAGTAAGTGATAGACACGCAGCTTTACTTTGCTGGGATAGTAATTTATAATACAGAAGATTTGATAGCTACATTTCTTTTCTGATAAGGCTTTCTTGGCCCCAGAAACTTAATTCACATATTTCAGTTTCAAAGAACAGTCTGAGCCCTTCTACCATTTTGATTAAAATTGCAACAGATTTATTGGTATTACACTTTGTTTTTAAAAATAACAATTTTTAATGCTTTTGCTGTAGTGCTATTTGTAGTAGAGGCAGTCAACGTGGTGATATTCTTAGCTTTACTATTATAATAGCAGATCTTAAAAATATTGGATGTCACTCTAACTTTATTTTTTTAATTTATTTTTTATTGAAGTGTGGTTGATTTACAATGTTGTATTAGTTTCAGGTGTATAGCAAAGTGACTCAGTTATACACATATATATACATTCTTTTTCAGATTTTTTTCCATTATGGGTTATTACAAGATGGTGAATATAGTTCCCTGTGCTGTACAGTAGATCCTTGTTGTTTCTCTTATATATATAGTAGTGTGTATGTGTTAATCCCAAACTCCTAATTTATCCCCCCACCCTTTCCTTGTTGGTAACCATGTTTGTTTTCTATGTCTGTGAGTCTTTCTCACAGAAAGTGATATCTCACATGTAAGTGATATCTCACATGTAAGTGATATCATATATTTGTCTTTCTCTGTCTGATTTACTTCACTTAGTATGATAATCTCTAGGTCCATCCATGTTGCTGCAAATAGTGTTATGTCACTCTGAATAACTAAGTGATTATAACAGTTAGCAATGGAAGTGACCTTAGAAGTTGACCAGTTCAACCTCTCACTCAAAGCAGAAGTTACCTTTTAAAATATTTTTGATAAAGGCTTATCTTGCTGTTGCTTGAACATATCTGGTGCCCAGGAAGACACTGTAGTTAACCTTTAACAATCATTTTAAGATCTTCTAAATTTCCAAATATTTGAACACCATGATAGCATTCAAACCTCTTCACTTTCTCTTGGCTTCCATCATTTGCACGAGGATTTGGCTTTCTTTTCAGAGCTCTTTTTTACCCCACAAAGAAACAGTTATGTATCTCTTCACGAGAGTTACTGTTTCTCTAAAAAACAAAACAAACTCTGGGGATGAGACAGCAGGAGAGATAGGGAGAGATGTCTAAGCTTATTTCCTAGAAGCATCCTTCTCTCACATACCTCATGGCATTGTGGCATTTTGTGCCTCAGGAAAATTACTTATCACTTCATTTCACAGCTCTTCGGGTTGCTTGGCTAATGGTGAAAGTAGAGAATGAGTTTAAGATATAACTTGTTTCCACCTATGGGTAAACTGAACAGTTACGAAGTTTTTCTTTTGTATCCAATTTAGTTTGTTTTTAATGTTTGTCTTAATGAAGACCAGAATTGAGCGTAATGCTCTAAACAATGTGATAAACACAAGATTCAGTAGAACTGTCACAATTCTAGATTTGTGCATTAGATTTCTATCAAAGTAGCAATTTTTGTAAAGCAGTGCTGTCACACTACTAGCTGTTACTAACTGTCCTGTTTTATATGAACAGGCTGGGTCTGTATTTTGTATTTACGAAATTCAGTTCTTGAGCTATGACTAACTACCTATTCTTTTTTTTTGGTACGAGGGCCTCTCACTGTTGTGGCCTCTCCTGTTGCGGAGCCTGTTCCGGATGCGCAGGCTCAGTGGCCATGGCTCACGGGCCCAGCCGCTCCGCGGCATGTGGGATCTTCCCGGACCGGGGCTCCAACCCGTGTCCCCTGCATCGGCAGGTGGACTCTCAACCACTGCGCCAACAGGGAAGCCCACTACTTATTCTTAAATCCAATTTAATTTTATCCAGCATTCCAAGAAAGTCATTAAATCTTAAGAAAGTCATTAAGCACATTGTTACTCTTTCAGATGTTTGTGTCATATGTGGTGTCTACTTTCCAGGTCTTTATTCAAGTTTTTGACAAAAGGCTTTGAAAAGGACAGGGTCCAATATATTAGTTTTTCTGGTCACATTACTTCATATTGACTTACTTGAATATAAAATAATTTTCAGCCTCAAATATTATATGATCCTCATTTGTATTTAAGGAGGAGTGTATAAAGACTAGTACTTTGATTAATGTGTTTAAAGTCAAACTGCGGGGGGGGGAGTTAGTCAAAAGTAAACTTTTTAGAAAGGTAATATTTTACATTATAAATCAACTATACTCCAATAAAAATTAATTTAAAAAATTTTTTTAAAAAGGTAATATTTTGTGAATGCTGATTGACCTGGAACTCAGAGGAGTGTGGTGAATGTCTTGACTTTTTATTTTAAATGGAAAATTTAGTTAAAATTTGAGTTATAAAATGCTGTTTTCTGAAGTTAATACATCAATCCCCTCTATCTTTGTTAGCTACCATGAGAAAATACCACAGGCGAGGTGGCTTAAAAAACAAAGTTATTTTTCACAGTTCTGAAGGCTGGAAGTCCAAGATCACGATGCCAGTGTAGTCGGGTTTGGCTGAATGCCTTCTAGCTGAGTCCTCGCATGGCTGAGTAGAGCTCTGATGTCTCTTCCTCTTATAAGAGAACTAATCCCATTATGAGGCCCCAAGTTCATCACTTCATTTAACCCTAATTACCTCCCAAAGGTCCCAGCTCCAAATACTTTCTATTACATTGGTAGTTAGGGCTTCAACATATGAATTTTGGGGGGACACAGGTCAGTTCATAGTAACCCCCCCTTACCCCCCCTTTTACAGTCTATAATGCATTGATTTTTATGCTTTTTACATTGTTATACTTCAAAATAATATTTCTACAACAGTTGGAATACATTCATTAATTGAGATATTACTATGTTTTGTTGCTTTAATTTTTTTATCCTTGATATTCAACTCTGTATTGTAACGGAGTAAGTTTTTTTTTTAATTAATTAATTTTTTGCCTGTGTTGGGTCTTCATTGCTGCTCACGGGCTTTCTCTAGTTGCAGCAAGCAGGGGCTACTCTTCATTGCAGTGCACGGGCTTCTCATTGCGGTGGCTTCTCTTCTTGTGGAGCACAGGCTCTAGGTGCGCGGGCTTCAGAAGTTGTGGCACGTGGGCTCAGTAGTTGCGGCTGGTGGGCTCTAGAGCATAGGCTCAGTAGTTGTGGCACACTGGCTTAGTTGCTCCGCGGCATGTGGGATCTTCCCGGACCAGGGCTTGAACCCGTGTCCCCTGCATTGGCAGGAGGATTCTTAACCACTGCACCACCAGGGAAGTCCCCAGAGTAAGTTTTGATACGAAAAACTTGAATCTTTTAAAATCTCTTAACCTCAAATGACACGTTATTTATTATGCATTTTAAAGGTTTGATGCTTATCTCTTCTATAATGAAAATTGAGTTCTGATTTTCATATGGTGAGGTTATCTTGGTTACTGGCTTTGACAGTAATCTTGGCTCCATCACTTCCTAGCCTTATGAGTTTTACTTCTCTAAGGTTGTTTCTTCATTGGTAAGTTTTGGTGACTTGGGCTTTGAGCTCTTCTTATTTCCGGTCTGATATTTTTACATTCTAAATCTCTAGAGCTCAGATTTTAAAAATTTGGCTTCAAGAGACATTACAAAATTAGAATGTATAGACATTGGATCCCTCTTTATGTTAGAAATGGGAGAAATAAATATAGAAGATTATTCAGGGTTTTAAACTAGAGGTTAGGGAAAATGGTTATGGTGAAATTGGGAAGAACATGTTTGGGAAAGCAGATAAGCTTTTAGACTTTTTTGGGGGTTGGATAGTCTTAATCTCAAAGAAATGTTGTAAAAATAATACAGAGAATTTCCATATTCGTTCATTCATATTCCCTGATTGTTAATAGTTTGCTGTATTTGTTTTACCATTCTCTGTGTGTACATGTACCTATGCACACACTCACATATATGTTCTTGACCTTTAATGTCTTGGTCTAAACGCTGTCATTACCTGAAACGTTACATTCAAATCACAAGCTCCTATGCCTCCACTTTTCATTCAGTACATTTTCTCCTGCTGTTTTTATTAAATGAACAGAGCAATCCATAGTAAGCTTGACTCAGCAAGCATTCAGTAATCACTACTGTTAAGAGCTTTTATTCAATCTTTTGGAAATTTCCAGTTCCTTCTCCTCTCCTCCTTATTTTTTTCCAGCTTGTCTTACTTCAGTCTCTGATTTAGACTTCCATGAAATGTTAATCTAACCATTCTCCTAGCAGTATCCTCATCTCCCTTGCTTTTCTTTACACCTGCCTGGCGCAACTCTAATTTCTTATTCGATCCAGCTGCTTTGTGCCTCCCACCACTCCCTACTTCTAGACATGCTGCTGGACATTGTTAACAGTCTTCAAACTGCACAGGCTTGGGAATACTGTATATTCCTGGTTTCCAGCTTCTACTCAGGTTTCAGTGCTGCCTGTCAATGCCTCGTTTTACTAGTTGGCTGTCTTTTCTCCCAGTTCTTTGCAAATCTTTTCCAGCCTTCTCAAATCTCCACTCAGTTGATGAGATCGGCATGTCTCTTTTTCATTTGTTCCTAGTAGTGCCTGATTAGTAGGCACTGGGTAAATATTTTTTTTGCGTGGATGGTGGAATTAAACATTTTTAGTGTGTAGTTCTGTCAAGAAACTCAAGTGAAGATGTTTTGTTCTATACGCAATTAAAAATGAATGTCTAAAGATTGTAGCTTGAAGGAAGGATTTGGTTGGGAATTATCCTTACTGAAGCAGTGAACAGTAGATGAGATGGCTAAAGAGGTAAGCACATAGAGAAGAGAGCTGACAAAAGCAGCTAACATTTATGTAGAGGGATAGGAGAAAAAAATGAGGCAGATGTCAGTCACAGAAACCAGTGAAAATGGTTTACACAGAAGCTCTTTATTTTTATATTTGTATGTGATACTTGACTATTATTAGTATATATTCTTCCTATATTTGTTCAATAAAACATTTGTTGAATGTGTCCAGCAGGCTCATCTGGAAATGGTTGCAGTTTCTTTTTAATGTTAACAATTTGAGTGGGACATTGTGCTGTGTTTCCCAGAGGAACTAAACAATCACCATAAGAATAAGGAGGAAAGAGGTAAACAGAGGCTGGATACATAGAAGCCCATGGAGGCCAGAAAGATTATGATTCTGTCATTTAATTGAATTTTGCAAATTGGTGATTTTCAAGAGTATGAGGTTCCTCCCTCCCCCCCAAATATACTAGATTTTAAATATCACTTAATATTTTTGGTATCAAATACTTCTAATTCTTTTGTAATCGTAGGTGAGTCACCTTAGAATCTTACAATTTTTGGCACTGATGGAATTTTAGAGGTGGTACCTAATCTCCTCTTGATGTGGAAATCTCTTACAGATTTTTTTTCCCACAAATTTTCCACCTACAATACCTATCCTTTCATGAAAACCATCTTTTTGTTACCACTGTTTGTTATTCTTTCATTTCAAAAAGTTGATGTTTATATTATGGTAAACTTCTGCCTTCCAAATTTCCCTTGGACCTTTTGGAAAGTCTGTTGACTTTAAAAGCACTGGCTTCCTTTTTTTTTTTTTTTTCTTTTTTCTTCCTTTCTTCCATCTTAACTTTTTTTTTTTTTGGTCAAAAAAGGTAATATATATTTATTCAAAATTCGGAAAATGTAGGTGCATGTTTTGCTACATCTAATTTCAGTGAAAAAAATGCTAGTTTCTTACCAGCATTGCTCAGTTATAGAACCTTGAATTTAGAGAGATGTTTACTTTCTCTTTCCTTAAACAGAGAAAGGGGATGTGTTATTCAAAAAGCTTTATTTTGGAGACTGACCCTCAGCCCTTAATGATTTAGATTTTTTTAGGTACATAGTAGACAGGGTAGTAATATAAAAAATGAGTTTTTTTTTTTGGCCACGCCACACAGCTTGAGGGTTCTCAGTTCCCTGACCAGGAATTGAACCTGGGCCACAACAGTGAAAGCCCAGAATCTTAACCACTAGGCCACCAGGGAACTCCCAGAATGCTATTTTTAAAACAAAGACAAGCCTTTGCTCAGAATTCAGTGGTTTCACATTGTTTCAAAGATAAAGTTTTTAATCCTAATAGGCCCACCTCATCCAACCTTCTTTCTCTCCTTCAACTGTCCCTTTCTTACTAGCTTCTGCTTCCCCAGCTTTTTTGAACATGGTTAGCATATCAGGGCCGGAGGTCCTTTGCATTTGGTTTTTCTTCAACCTTGAAGCTGCCTGTTTGCCCTTTAGATCCAAGTCAGAAGCTCTCTCCTCAGAGATGCCTTTAGTGATCAACTTATCTAAAGTAGTTCCACCCTTTCTAAAGTAGTTTCCACCCTTTCATGTTGCCCTGTTTGGTTTTATTTATGGCATTTGTCACCATCTGAAATGATTTTATTTACCTATTATTTGAATCACCAAACTAGAAAGTAAGACCCGAGAGAGCAGATTCTTATCCCTTGTATCTCCAGTGCACAGAATAGCATACATAGTAGGTGTTCAGTAAATGTTTCAAAATATGGATCACTTAATGACTGACATAGATTATAAATAAATTTTATCACATACCATATTGTAGTGAATATCCTTACGTGTATGTGTATTTTGCACGCATTAGTATTTTTTTAGGATAGATTCTTAGACTTTGTTTTAAGCTATGCTGCTGGGTTCTAAACCATTCTAAGCTCTCTACCCAAGCCTTACAAAACAGACCACAGACTGGATTTGGCCATAGGCCTTAGTTTGCCAAAGCCTGCCTTTAGTTCATTGTAAATAGCATGTGAATTGTCTCTGTTTAATGTCAGAATTCCCTTGTGAAATCACCTGGGCCAGACACTTCGGGGGTGGGCAGCTTTTGGACAACTTTTTTTTTCCATTGTTTTTACCTGTTTATTTTGAGCCAAATCTGGTAATTTCTGTTTTCCTAGAAAACCCTTATTTCAAAGCCTTCTCTTCATGTGTGTATTTTAAATCATCTTTCTCATTCTTAGTGTTAACTTAAAATTAGAGTGATTCAGCTAATTTATATATATTTTTTCCAAAAGAGCCAGCTCTTGAATTTATCAGTAGTTATTATTGTTTTTTTTTTTAATTTGATTTTTCTTTTCTGCTTTTTTTTGGGTAACTTTTAAAACATATTGTTTTGTCTGGTAATGAAAGTCCTTAAGAGCATTCCTTTGAATTATATGATTCTGCGCTTTATGGTTTGATAAGAGGTGTGTTTGTTTTTCACTTTCAGTTGATTTTCTTCTACATTTCTGGTTTTGTCTATTAACTTTGTAGCCACAGGAATATTAAACTACTTTCTTATCAATCCCAGGAACAAAAACAGTTTGTTGATTCCTTGTTTATTATGTTCTGACATTTTTTTTTCTGCTCTGGTATGAGCTGTATTATTACATTGTTCTTCATTATTCCTTCTCAGAGCTACTGATTTCTCCAATTTCATATCTTGCCAGCCTGTTTCCCTCCCTGCCATCCCTGCCCTCTTCCCTTGTACAAATGAAAAACACTACTGTAGGGACTTCCCTGGTGGGGCAGTGGTTAAGAATCCGCCTGCCATTTCAGGGGACATGGGTTCAATCCCTGGTCCAAGAAGATCCCACATGCCGTGGAGCAACTAAGCTTGTGTGCCACAACTGCTGAGCCTGCGCTCTGGAGCCTGCGAGCCACAACTACTGAGCCTGCGAGCCCCAACTGCTGAAGCCCGCACACCTAGAGCCCATGCTCCGCAGCAAGAGAAGCCACCGGAATGAGAAGCTCACGCACTGCAGCAAAGAGTAGCCCCCACTCGCCTCAACTAGAGAAAGCCCGCACACAGCAACGAAGACCAAATGCAGCCCAAAAAAACCAAAAAAAAAAAACTATTGTATAGCTCCTATATTAATATTCTACTTTACTTCTGACATTTCTGGTCACCACGTGGAGAGCGGGGTTCCCCCCACCAAGCAGTTAGATTCTCCAGCCACTATCAGGGTGTCCTGAAATTTAACTCAATTCTGATCTAACTACCCAGAGATAGCATTATATCCCAGAGATTAATAAGGGCTCAGTCCCACAAGACTGTCCCCCCAAATACTTCAGATGCCAGTTGAAAGTCCAGATTGTTACGATTGTTAACCATGCTGCTAGCTAACTGGCTGGCTGGCTGTAAATCATGTTTGATTAATTTGCTAGAGCAGTTCACAGAACTCAGGAAAACAATTTACTTACTAGATTACTGGTTTATTACAAAAATATTAAAGTATGGGAGTGAATGAAAAGATGTACAGGGCAAGGTCCAGAAGAGTCCCAAGCACATGAGTTTTTGTCCCTGTGTAGTTTATGGAACTCCATCCTCCTGGAAGTGCTCCCAGCCTTAATGGAGGCATGAATAATTAAATCTTTGGCCATAATTAAATCTTTGGCCAATGGTGATTAATTCAACCTCCAGCTCCTCTCCCTACCCTGGAGGAGAGGAGGATGGTGTTGAAAGTGCCAGCCCTCTAATCACTTGGTTGATTCCCCTGGCAACCAGCCCTCACCCCTAGAGGCCTTCCTGGAGTCACTACACTAACTTATCCTCAGGTGTGGTTGTAAGGGGCTTGTTATGAATAACAAAAGATACCTTTATCTCCTATTATTTAGGAAATTCCAAGGGTTTTAGCCCTGTGTCAGGAGTGGGGATGAAGACCAAGTATAATTTTCTTATAAATCACAATATCATACCTTGCATTCTACACTCCACTTACAATAAATTTGTGTAAATATCTGTAATAACTTCATTTCTAATCCCTCTTGTTTGCTTGGAATCTGGGGGTCCTTGATCTTTTTAAAAATATTTTTTATTGACATAAAATAAACTGCACGTACTTAAAGTATACTATTTGATGCTTTGCATATACACATCATGAAACTCTTACCACAGTCAAGATAATGAACATATCAAGAAAAATTTCCTTCTGTTCCTCCCAGTTCCTATCCATAGGCAATCACTGATCTGCTTCCTGTACCATAGATCATTTGCATTTTGTAGTGTCGACTGAAAAAAAAGCACAACCTAAAAGTTGAGAATTACGTTTTATTTGGCGGACAAAACTGAAGACTTAAGCCTGGAAGTTAGCCTTTCAGTTAGCTCCTAGGGACTAGTCCAGAGAGGTAAGGGAGGAGCCAGGATATATAGAAGTTTTGCAACAAAACCCAGGCAGTTGGAACATCAAAAAAGGTTAAGGTTAATTAAAGAAAACCAGAAGTCTCAAGTTAATGAATTTAGCTCTTTTCTAGTATGGGAAGATGCAAGGGTCTGGGCTTATTGAAATCATTCCTTTGATATGCACCTTAACTCTCTAGGACCAGTATCCTCCTTTTTCTCCACCCTGGATCCCCTCAGGGTGCACAGTTGGCGGTGGCTGCTGTAGCTACTGGCTTGTTGGCCTGCGGCAACATCCTTTGTTTACTGATATGGGAGGCAACATTTTTCATCCACAGTTGAATTCAGTATATAGTGTATATGTTGGGAGTCTAGCTTCTTTCCTTCACCATAATGACTTTGAGATTTATCCATGTTGTTACATTTATCAGTAGTTCATTCTTTTTTATTACTTGGGTATTCGTTCCATTTATGTATATACCACAATATGGTTATCCAGTAACCTGTTTGTGAACAGTTGGGTTGTTTCCAGTGCTTGCCTATTACAAATAAAACTATGAACCAGAGTACAAGTCTGAGTCTTCATATGGACATATGTTTTCATTTTCTTGTATAAACATTGGGAATGGAATTGGGATTATACGGTTTGGGGATGTTTTTTCCTTTTAAAGAAGCTGCCAAACTGTTTTCCCAAGTGGTTATACCATTTTACATTCCCACGAGCAGGCTATGAGAGTTCCACTTCTTCCACATCCTTGTCGACACTTGGTATAATTATTCCGTAGTTTTAGCCAATACAGTAGAAGTATGGAGTTATCTTACTGTGGTCTAAATTTGCATTTCCCAAATACTAATGGTGCTGAAATGCTGAATATCTTTACACGTGTTTATTTGCCACTTGTGTATGTCTGGTGAAGTGTCACATCCTGTGCCCTTTAAAAATAATTGGGTCATGTGTTTTATTATTGAGTTCTGAGAGTTTTGTACATATTCTGGATAAAAGTATTTCGTCAGATACATGATCTGCAGATGTTTTTTCCCAGACAGTAGCTTGTGTTTTCATTGTCAACCGTGAGAACTTTCAAAAGGCAAAAGTCTAGTTTAAAAATTTCATCTTTTATGGATTCTGAGCCCCGCCCCCACCCCCACCGCATGCGGCTTGCAGGATCTTAGTTCCCCAGCCAGGGACTGAACCCACGCCTTTGGCAGTGAAAGCTCTGAGTCCTAACCACTGGACTGCCCGGGAATTCCCTATGAATTGTGTTTTTAGTGTACTATCTAAGAAGTCTTTATATTTAACCCAGGGTCACAAAGATTTTCTCCTATGGTTTCTCTAGAAGTTTTTATAGTTTCAGGTTTTACCTTTTGTCTGTGGTCGTTTTTAAAAAATTTGAGATATTTTTAACATATGATGTCATATAAGTTTAAGGTGTATTTTTGTGCATTTATTTATTGCAGTGTGATCAATTATGCACGTGATGTGTGGAGGTTAAGCATTAGCTTAAACCTCCACACATCACGTGCATAATTATCATTTAAGATCTTAGCTCGAAAAATCTACAAACAGTAAATGCTGGAGAGGGTGTGGAGAAAAGTGAACCCTCTTGCACTGTTGGGGGCAATGTAAATTGATTCAGCCACTATGGAGAACAGTATGGAGGTTCCTTAAAAAGCTAAAAATAGAACTACCATACGACCCAGCAATCCCACTACTGGGCATATACCCTGAGAAAACCATAATTCAAAAAGAGTCGTGTACCACAGTGTTCATTGAAGTTCCGTTTACAATAGCCAGGTCATGGAAGCAACCTAAGTGTCCATCCACAGATGAATGGATAAAGATGTGGCACATATATACAATGGAATATTACTCAGCCACAGAAAGAAACGAAATTGAGTTATTTGTAGTGAGGTGGATGGACCTAGAGACTATCATACAGAGGGAAGTAAGAAAGAGAAAAACAAATACCATATGCTAACATATATATGGAATCTAAAATAAAAAGGTTCTGAAGAACTTAGAGGTGGGATAGGAATAAAGACGCAGACGTAGAGAGTGGACTTGAGGACATCGGAAGGGGGAAGGGTAAGCTGGGACGAAGTGAGAGTGGCGTGGACTTACATATACTACCAAATATAAAATAGATGGCTAGTGGGAAGCAGCCACATAGCACAGGGAGATCAGCTCGGAGCTTTGTGACCACCTAGAGGGGTGGGATAGGGAGGGTGGGAGGGAGACGCAAGAGGGAGGAGATATGGGGATATATGTATATGTATAGCTGGTTCACTTTGTTATAAAGCAGAAACTAACACACCATTTTAAAGCAATTATACTCCAATAAAGATGTTTTAAAAAAAAGATCTTAGCGGCTTCGAAATACATATACAGTGTTGTTGGCCATAATCATAATACTGTACATTAGCTCTCCAGAACTTACCCCATCTTCTAACTGCAAGTTTGTACCCTTTGCTATGGTCCATTTTGCATTGAGTTTTGTATTCATTCATTCATTCAGCTAGCTAGCTGCACTAGGTCTTAGTTGCGGCATGTGGGATCTTTGTTGTGGCATGTGGGATCTAGTTCCCTGAACAGGGATGGAACCCTGGGCCCCCTGCATTGGGGGCACGGAATCTCATCCACTGGACCACCAGGGAAGTCCCAAGTTTTGTATATCTTTCTGTATTCTGTTCTGTTGATCTGTTTTACACTGTTATTACAGTGTCTTCATTGCTGCTTTATGTCTTTATAAATCAGGTGACATTGGCCCTCCAACATTATTTTTCTTTTTAAAATTCTTTTGCTTATCGTAGAAAAACTCCCTCTGAGGTTTTGTTTGGGATTGCTTTGAATCTGCAGATAAACTTGGCAAGAATTGACATCTTATTATTGGGTCTTTTGACCCACAGATATGGCCTATCTCCATTTATCTAGGTCTTCTTTAGTGTTTTGTAGTTTTCAGTATACAAATATTGCACAATTTTTGTCAGATACATCCCTAAGTATTTCCTAGTTTTAATTGCTGTTATAAGTTGTACTTAAGTTTCTGATTGTTCGTTGCTACTATGCACTGATATAATTGATTTTTATATGTTGATCTTGTATACAACCTTGCTTAACTCTCTTCTTAGTTCTAGTAGCTTTTTTTAGACTTAGATTTTCTACGTATATGATCATGTCAGCAAATAGACAGTTTTATTTCATCCTTCCCCATCTGACTTCCTTCCCCCCCCACCTTGTCTTACTGCACTGGCTTAGAAATTCTAGGACAGTGTTGAACAGAAGTGGTGAGAGTTGATAGCCTTTCTTTGTTCTTTAGAGCATGGGTTAAGCATTCAGTCTTTTACCATTAAGTATGATGTTACTATAGATTTTTGTTTTTTATTAGTAGACTATTTTTTTAAAATAGGTTGTAGTAGATGCCCTTTATCAGGCTGAGTCTTAATTTCCTGAGAAGATTTTATCAAGAATGGGTGTTGTGTTTTGTGAGATACTTTTTCTGCATATATTGAGATAATTGTGTGTTTGTTTTAGTTTACTATATGGTGAACTGTGGCCTCTCCCACTGCGGAGCACAGGCTCCAGATGAGCAGGCTCAGCGGCCATGGCTCACGGGCCCAGCCACTCCGTGGCATGTGGGATCTTCCTGGACCGGGGCACGAACCCATGTCCCCTGCGTCAGCAGGCGGACTCTCAACCACTGCGCCACCAGGGAGCCCTCTATTGAGTTTTGAAGGTTAAACCACCTCTGCATTCCTGGGATAAAGATATTTAAATAATAAAAAAGTGTTTTTCACACATTTCTTACTTAGTTCCATTTCTGGTGCTGTTCATTCTTTTCTGTAGATCCAGCCTTCTGTCTGGTAACTTTTTTTTTTCTTTCTCCTGTTTGAAGGACTTAACATTTCTTAGAGTGTAGATCTGCTAATGATGAATTATTTCATCTTTCTTAAGGCTGAGAAACTCTTGTTGGTCATTTTTGAAAGTATTTTTGCTGGATATGGAATTCTATGTTATCAGTTTTTTCTTTCTAAGTATGTGGCTGCAACATTTTCTCACTTGCATGGTTTCCAACAAGGATTCTGCTCAAATTTTTTTTTTTTTTTTTTAAACCTCTTAGTTTAAACCAGGGATTGAACCCGCACCCTTGGCAGTGAAAATGTAGAGTCCTAACCACTGGCCGCCAGGGAATTATTTCCCTCTGCTCTAACTCTTATGCTTGTTTCTCTTATTGCTTTTCAGATTTTCTCTTTATCATTAGTTTTGAACAATTTTATTATGATGTGCTTTGGTATGGTTTAGTTCATATTTCTTATGCTTGGACTTCGTTGAGTCTTTTGCATCTGTATTTATAGTTTTCATCAGATTTTGTAAGATTCTGGCCATTATTTTTTCTTTCACCCCACCTCCTTGAGCGACTCTAGTTACACATAGATTAGGCTGTCTAACTCTGTCTCAGGGCTTATCTTTCATGTCTCTGTATTTAATCTTTTTACTTGTTGAACATATAGAATGCAGTTATATAAAATAACTTAACATTTTTGTCCACTAATTCTGATACCTGGGTCAGCTAGATTGGTTTCAGTTGATTGATTCATCTCTTCAATAAGGTTCATATTTTCCTGCTTCTTTGCCTACGTAGTTTTTAATTAAATTGTTCAGTGTGGATTTTGCCTTCTTGGATGCTGGATATTTTTCCATTTTTAAAATAAACATTCTTTAGATTTGCTTGGGACTCAGTTACCAGAAACAGTGTGATTTAAAGTCTAGCATGTGAGAATTGGTGCTATTCCCAGTCCTTCCTGAGCAACAGGCACTGTTCCCTCTGATTATTTCAGATGGTTCTTTCCTGGCTTTGGGTGGTTTCCTCACACACGTACATATTGATACTCTGCTGAATACACAAGGGGGAACAGATCCTCTGCAGATCTGTAGCATTTTCTCTTTGTATACCTCTCTTCTTTCCAGTGTTATATCCTAGCTACCTTGGTCATCCTGAATGCCCAGCTTCATTTCTTCAACTTAGGGAGTCTCCCAGCCTCCACTTGGATTCTATTCTGAGTTCCCTTCTCAGTGCCATGACCTGGGAGCTCTCCAGGCAGTAAGCTCAGGAAACCATAGGGCTCACTTCATTTCTTTCCTCTCTGTTAGGGATCACATCAATTCAGTATCTTAAGTTCTTGTTTTATTTATATATAAGTAAAATTACACACACCTACCTGCACTGGACAGTATATATAAACACATTACATATGCATGTGTATGAAGTGATTCAGGTTTTATATATATATATATATAAATTCTTCTTCCTACTCTTTTCCATTATGGTTTATTAGTTCCCTGTGCTATACAGTAGGACCTTGTTGTTTATCTATTTTATATATAGTAGTTTGTATCTGCTCATCCCAAACTCCTAGTCTATCCCTCTCCACCCCTCTTACCCCTTTCGTAAAACCACAAGTTTGTTCTCTATGTTTGAGTCTGTTTCTGTTTTGTAAATAAGTTCATTTGTATCATTTTAGATTCTACATATAAGTGATATCATATGGTATATGTCTTTCTCTTTCTGATTTCACTTAGTATGATAATCTCCAGGTCCATCCATGTAGCTGCAAATGGCATTATTTCATTCTTTTTTATGACTGAGTAGTATTCCATTGTGATACATACCACATCTTTATCCATTCATCTGTCGATGGACATTTAGGTTGCTTCCATGTCTTGGCTATTGTAAATAGTACTGCTGTGAACATAGGGGTGGGGTGCATGTATCTTTTCATATTAGAGATTTCTCTGCATATAGGCCCAGGGGTGGGATTGCTGAAAGTGCCCGCATATAACTGGCAAACCATTAGAGTGCAATTGGCTTTTCTGATTTATCCAGTCTTATTGTTTATGGCTGTAAATTCTTTGTCTTTAGAAATGCATGATCTTTTATAGAAATAGGTACATTGTGATAGTTTGTTCTTATCTTTGATTGAATTATCTTTTGAATGCATTTGTACTAGCTTCAATCATGTATTTATGATTTACTTTTGGAGGGGGGTAGTAGGTACTATAAAGCCTTCTTGGGTTTTATACTGGAGAGGCTCATAGGATATGAAAGAATAAATTTATTCTCTATTCTAATGGCCTGAGAAGCTGACTCTCTGGCCATATTTCTTACGTCAGAATATACCCAGTATGTATTTTGTTAATCTGTTTGGTGAAAGAGCATGTACTGAAGGGCATACCATATAGGCAGTAGTTTATTAATAGGGGAAGGAGAAACTTTGTACAGAATTTTGAATCTTAAAAAGAACTACTCAAACTTGAATTTTATTATATATTTACAGGAATTTTTTTTTTGTATTTGGAAAATTCTTAGAATTTAAAGGAAATTTTTTAGTTTATTTAACTCAAGTAGGAAAATTAAGGTTCATTTTGTGATTATTTCCAGGCTCTAACGTTTTGTGATGGCTGAGTTGAATTAGATATTCTGTCACCCTATGGTTAAATTGTGTTATGTTAACTTTGTTTTCCTTGTGTAAGCCTATGGACAAGCTGAACTGCCCTATCTTGTTAATTTTGTTTACTTATAAAATTGAACATTTTAATACATTTGCTTAGTGGTATTTCTCTATAGTGAATTGTTTGTTCATATAGCATTAATGTTTGGGTTTCTGCAAGTTTTTTTCTTCAATTTGTTGACTTCTTACATAACATTTGCATTTTGTCAAATGTTGAGATATTTTCCCTGTTGACTCTCAACTTAATATTTTTAACTACAGTTTTCCTCTCGTGATTTGTGAATATTCGGTAGGTTTGCTTCTGAAACGTTTAATGTGAAATACATGCCTGTGTTGTAGGTAAAGTGGAAACTTTATTCAAAACAAAGGAGAAATGTAAACAGGAAGTAGAATTATGTAGGAACACAGAGTTCTGGGCTGGAGATATAAATTTGGCATGATCGGTTGGTAGTTGAAGCCTTAGAATTGGATGAGATTTCCTACAGAGATGAATTTAGAAGGAGAAAGAAGGTGAGGACAGGATGGGTAGCACAGAAGGAAGGATTGGCCTTAGATGGAATGGGAGGAAAGATACACTTCCTTTATTGCAGTGGTTCTGAAGACTGCTTACATATTAGAATTGACTGAGGAGCATTTTCAAAATAAGGATTGATGATCAGATCCCACCTCACATGCCTAGAAACTTTTTTTTTTAATAAATTATTTATTTTTGGCTGCATTGGGTCTTCCTTGCTGCACGCAGGCTTTCTCTAGTTGCAGTAAGCAGGGGCTACTCTTCGATGTGGTGCACAGGCTTCTCATTGCAGTGGCTTCTCTTTGTTGCAGAGTATGGGCTCTAGGCGCACAGACTTCAGTAGTTGTGGCATGCAGGCTCAGTAGTTGTGGCTCACAGGCTCTAGAGCGCAGGTTTAGTAGTTGTGGCACACGGGCCTAGTTGCTCCACGGCATGTGGGATATTCCCAGACCAGGGCTCGAACCTGTGTCGCCTGCATTGGCAGGCAGATCCTTAACCACTGTACCACCAGGGAAGTCGCAAACTGGTATGTTTTAAATCCCCAGGTGATTTTAATGTGTGGCAAGAGTTAAGGACCGACCACTGCTTAGCATATATTTGTTTGTAGTAAGTCAGTGAATCTTGAACTTTTGTGTTTTTCAGAATCACTGGGAGGGCTTTCTAAGGCACAGTGGTTGACCCCTTCCTTAGTTTGATTCAGTAGGTATGGGTTGGAGCCTGAGAATTTGCATTTCTAACAAGTTTCTAGATGATGCTGAGAACCACTGTAACAGTAGGTGAAGGAAAGGAAACCCTTAGGAAAGATGGATGTAGATGCTGGTGGGCTTGTAGGTTTGCCCCTAGGAAGTTTAAGGAGTTTCTTTCTTAACGTTGCGTTGTTTATGATGTAGGCACGTTAGGGTCTCCACTAAGAGTGCTGCATGAGTAGTTGTAGTGTTAAGAGGGGTTTGAGGATTCTTAGGTGTTAAAATTGCCATCAGATGAGGGTGAAAGAACAAGTTGACTTTTTATTATATGTCAGTTACTTTTTTTTCACCTGAAGAAAGATCTCCTTGAATCTTAGTTTTGTCGTCTAATGAATATGCACTGTCCTCTTTTGTCACTGGAGCTGAATATTCTTCCTGTATATCTTTGACCATGTTATTGGTGAAAATATGTCAACAGGATAGATTCTCGGAGTATATAGATAGCTCTCTTCACACCGTCATCGTTAGCACCCTTGGGATAAAATTAGTTATATACATTCTGCCACATATGATTGTAAGCCATCTTATATTCATTAATGTAGTTCTTTTGGTTTCAGGTGAGTCGTTTTCACAATTTATTTCAAGGAAAGATGGTCTATCGTAAATGTATACTTGGAGAAGCTAAGTGATTACAGTTACATGGGGAGGAGGCGGCATGGTGTAAATGGACTGACACAGAAGCCTTGATTTCAAATCCAATCTTGTTTACCTGTGAACATCAGTTTCCTTATCTGTAAAATCAGAATACTAACTGTATCATAAAGTTACTAGACTGAAATGAGATAACAGATGTGAAAATTATTGATAAATTTTATGGAACGCCATAAATATTGTGGCAGGTGATATGAATATAAAATCACGTCTCTGCAGGTGATGCTTATTCTGCAATTGACAAATGTAAAACCAGTACATAAAAAGATTTTTATGATGGTAGGGTCTACACAGGCATTCCTTGACTTTGAATGCTTTTTGCATTATATACTACTCTGTGTTATCTTTAGCTCCCATGCTTTTAGCTGTTGATGGTTTATTGATAGAATTCACCGCCTCCTGTCCTACGTCCACCCTGAAAACAAAATAAACAAAACAAACAGAAAAAATCCAACTCCTAAGGTTGATAATGTACACCTCATTAAATTGAAGGAAAATAGTATGAGAGCTAATTTGTGTCTTTTGCCCTGTTTATTATTAAACTAGTTTTTAATTGGGTACATGAGTTCCAAAGATTAACATTCTCTTTGTATATGAATGTTCATTAAAATACTATGTACTTCTAATAACTTCTTATATACACAGAGATTTGTTTTGACAAGTGTACACCATTTCTTGAACACTTACTCCATAGCCATGAAATAGAATATTGTTTTTATGTACTTGGGGTTTATAAAGAAGTATTCTACCCTTTGCAGAACATCGAGAAAATAGAATGTTCTTTCTGTTCTAAACTGTTAAACTAATAGATCTTTGTTAGACACATACTGCCTGAAAACACAGGCATGCAGTTTATAGGGAAACGATGTTATCCTTCTGTCATGTTTGGATTCCGTATGTGTAAGCTGATCATGCCAGTCATCTCAACCCTATTAAGTTGAATGATATTTGTTTATTAAATAGAAAGACATTATCCATAGATTCACTGTATTTGAACTGTTCATCTCAGTATGGATTGAAACCCTTATTCTCTATAGTGTACTTAAATGGTTACAAATCATAAACAATATACTCACCAAGCACATGGAAGTTTATTTTGATTAATTTTCTCACATTTTGGTTGTTGGAATTTTACAGTATTAAACAGGCTCTTGAAATTATTGTTGATGTGAGTTATTGAAGATTGACTTAATTTCTCATGTTTTTATTTTTCAGAATTTCTGTGAACATTTGAATTTACTAACAGCATTCAGTAAACTAATTCTAAAGTTTTCCTCCTTGTTTTTCTTTCTTATGTGCATCTTAAAGACTGGTTTTAAGGGGTGTGGCAGGACGTTCTGGACTCGATGAGTTTCCACTGAAATGTCGGAGAAGTCAGGCCAGAACACAAAAGCAAAGGATGGGAAAAAGTATGCGACACTCAGTTTATTTAATACTTACAAGGGTAAATCATTAGAAACTCAGAAAACCACAGGTGAGTAAAATCAAGTGGCATTTATATTTTTTATAGTTTTCATGGTTTTGTTTTATTACTATAAATGACACACTAGAGCTATTGCTATTAGGATCTAGGGCAAACATATGTTAATGCAGCCCTGTTTACATTGGGCTTTTTATATACGTACACATCTTTGAAGGGATATGAATTTTTTTAAGTTGAAAATTTATAAATGTTATAAAATATGTTTTTTTTCCTGTTTGTTGTCATCAGAAAATAAATAAAACTATGTGGTTCCAAAAGGGAGACTTGGTCAATGAGATTAATAGGCATAAATATTAGTGGATTTATTCTACCACTTTTAGTTATGGAGTAGAGAGTCCTGTGGTTCTTAGTTTTGTTTTGTTTTTTAATACCTTGAACCCAGTGTTTACAGTGAAGAGTGAAAACTGGACCATGTACACATGATAGCTGTATGGTGCATTAACAGTGTTCATTATGTACATAAAGGTAGCATATTTCTTCTTTTCTAAAATTTATTCAAGTATAGTTGATTTACAGTAGTGTTAATTTCTGTGGTACAGAAAAGTGATTCCATTATACGTATACATACAATCTTTTCATATTATTTTCCATTATGGTTTATCACAGGATATTGAATACAGTAGGACCTTGTTGTTTATCCATTCTGTATTTAATAGTTTGCATCTGCTAACCCCAAACTCCCAGTTCACCCCCCCCACTCCCCTCCCCCTTGGCAACCATGAGTCTGTCCTCTATGTCTGTGAGTCTGTTTCATATCATGTTTATTTAACATACGAAGTTTCGAGTTTAAAATCGATTCCCTGGAAAAATTAAAAAACAGCATGGTCAGTGTTTTCTTTTTTGTAGTTTATAGGGTTCAGTTGTTAGAATTTTCTTTTTTTAATGTATGTTCTATTTTATTTATTTTCTGTATACTCTATTTATTTATTTATTTTTGGCTGCCTTGGGTCTTTGTTGCTGCACGCGGGCTTTCTCTAGTTGTGGCGAGCGGGGGCTACTCTTCATTGTGGTTCCCAGGCTTCTCATTGCGGTGGCTTCTCTTGTTGCAGAGCATGGGCTCTAGGTGTGCGGGCTTCAGTAGTTGTGGTGCATGGGCTCAGTAGTTGTAGCTCATGGGCTTAGTTGCTCCGCGGCATGTGGGATCTTCCTGGACCAGGGCTTGAACCCGTGTCCCGTGCATCGGCAGGTGGATTCTTAACCACTGCGCCACCAGGGAAGCCCAGAAGCGTGGAGTCTTAACCACCGGACTGCCAGGGAAGTCCCAGTTATTAGAATTTTAAAAGCATCTGTTCAGTGGCTTGATAGTTAATTTTAATATAATTTCTACGTTGGGTTATGTTGCAGGTTTGTGGCTTAGTTTTAATTTTTTCATTTTAAAATAGAAAATAATAATTCAAGATTCCGTTAATTCCTCTTGTCTTTTTATTTTGTTTTAAGAATAAAATAGTTACTAAGAAAGTTGATGTTACTGATCTTTAGTTGCAGCTCGACATGGATTGCAGAGTCTTGGAAAAGTTGGTATTTCACGGCGTATGCCTCCACCTGCTAACCTCCCAAGTCTCAAAGCGGAAAACAAAGGCAATGATCCTAATGTGAACATCGTACCTAAAGATGGCACAGGATGGGCATCAAAACAAGAGCAACACGAAGAAGAAAAGTGAGTCAAAGTCTGTTAAAGAATGAAATCATTCCCCTTTCTTTGTGGGAACTTATGTTTGAGTTCGTTACGTGCTAGGTGTTGTGCTATGCCCTTTTTTATATAATCAACTTTAGTGTTTTATATAGTCAACTTTTGTGTAATTTTTCCTATGCGTGGGTTTAGTGGCAGTATTTTTATGTGTCAGGGTAGAACAGTTGACAGAATTGCTAATCACAGTTTTCCTTGTATCATACACTGTCGGGCTCCCTCCTATCCC
The DNA here is from genome assembly GCF_005190385.1 of Monodon monoceros. Taxonomy (NCBI): domain Eukaryota; kingdom Metazoa; phylum Chordata; class Mammalia; order Artiodactyla; family Monodontidae; genus Monodon; species Monodon monoceros. The sequence goes on along the minus strand of NW_021703774.1, from coordinate 56,145,208 downwards.
ATCTTCACCAAATCAGGCATTCTCTTTCTAAAATGATTTAAGAGTTGATTCTGTTAACTACTTTTCATGAAGCTAAGAGCTTCTGTCTGCCTGATTCATTGAAACTATACCTGATGCACATCATAGGTGCTCAGGTAATATTATTTGAATGAATAAAGAATTCACAAGAAAGCTGGCGTGGAATTAGTAATATCCCGCTTAATCATCATTCATTCAATAAATACTTAGCATTCTGTGTCATGGATTATTCAGGGCTCTTGGTTTATTAAATGACCAGTCTAAGTAGTGGTAGTTTTTAAAAATAAGACAAGAACATGAGTACTTAATGCTTTTTGCCTATATCTGTTACTAAATTTCTATATTCTGGTTTGGGGAGCTTTATATAATAAATACAACTGCTTGGGTGAAGCTTACTAAAGACTTATTGTTCTCTACTTCTTAGTTGTTATAGAATTATTTTATAGTAGCAAGTCAGTTTTAGGTCCAAGTATACCAGAAATATATTGCATTTCTTAAGCCTGTTAACTGCCTTTTTCATTTTTAAGCCTTAACTCATTACAAGAGTTGAATAAAACTGTAGACCCCTTTAAAACACCTTTTACTTGTGGGGATGCATCAGGCAGGTTGCTGTTACCTCTTTTGATTAACAGTAATATGTACAGTGGTGAAACTGTTGACTGCCAAATGGAGAGCTTGCTTAGCCTTAGCCCCTGGTTAATCCCACCAATCCAGACTGTATGTATGACTATAATGTTATTCCTAATTATAAATGTTCACTTCTTCAAAGCAAATTTTTGGTAGCTATGTTCAGTAATGAGTGCTTCTTTTTTATCTTTCTTTCTTTCTTTCTTTCTCTTCTTTCCTTCCTTCCTTCTTCCCCTCCTCCCTCCCTCCCTTCCTCCCCTTTTCTTTCCAAAGTTAAAAACAAAGCTGTTATCTCCTTGGGTTATTCATGGGTAGAAATGAAAGGGGACAAAATTTAAAGGAATGTTGCAGAGGGAAAACATGGTGGCGTGCATCTGAGTAAATATGTAGCCAAAATAATTTGTATACAGATTTAGCTTAAATGCAATATTTATTTTATTTAAACATATAATATCTGAAATAATGGATTCATATTTTTTTTAAGAGCACCAGAAGTTCCACCAGCACAACCAAAACCTGGGGTTGCAGCTCCCCCAGAAGTAGCACCTGCTCCCAAATCATGGGCCAGTAACAAGCAAGGTGGGCAAGGAGATGGTAAGTGGACATTAGCTGGGGAAACTGGTTAGGTTTGATAGTTACTGAACAGCCATGCAGGAGGTAAGGGGCGAATTATGGTGTTTTGGCAGGGGTAGAGAACACTGTCAAAAGATATTATCAGGCCCTGAAAAAAAGGGTCTTGTAAAAATTCTCTTGGGCTACTTAAGTTTCAGTGTTAAGAGCCATGTATGAGCCAATAATAGGGATTAAAGAAGGAGTCTTTAAGGTACCTTGTGCCCCACATTACCCTGTCTTTACCCTACATGACCAGAAAAAATCTTGTGCCTTCAGCTCTGAGACATAAAAGTACCCAGACGTTATGTTGATTGCTAGAAACCATATTATTTTCCATCTGTGCCCCTAAACCTCTTTTGTTTCAAATATGCTGTTCACGATTTCCGTGGTAGAGTAGACCTAGAGAGTAACCATAAAGCACAGTAGCTGTAATACTTTCCTCCCTACTAGAAATGATTGGAATCCCCAACAAAACTTAATTTTCCCACTTGCAAAACATATCTATAAAACATTGTATGGAAAAACCCATCTGGGCCCTCAAGCTAATAAAATCAGCTCTTTTAAATTTATGGAAGTATAAAAATAAATAGGCGGGCAGGTAGGTAGATAGGTGAATGAGTGAATAGTGAGGTGCAATCAGTATCTCCGCAATAAATTAAAATGAAGCATTTTAGTCTCACCATGATACTTGTGTTGATTCATAAATTCTAGCAATATTATTTGAACTGATTCTTAGAGTTATTTATTAGTAAAGGAATTTTACTTATGTTGAAAATGAAAGGAGTCATAATAAAAGAGAAACAGAAGTGAAATTCTCCTTACTTTCTTCATTATCTTTAATGAGTCCACTGGAACAATGTCTGGCAGATTCCTTTCTTAGATTTTTATTTCTTCATGGCTGTTCATTAACTTTCCAAGGGATTCTAATTCTAGATAAATTTAAAAGTTTTATGGATACAAACAGTCATCGTTGAAATGTGGAATAAATTATCAAAAAAAGACAGCTCTATCCTGGGAGGGTTTTTGAATTATCTTCAGTATAAAAGTTACATGTAATGTTTTTTAAAAAATATCCATAGGAATCCAGGTGAATAGTCATTTTCAGCAAGAATTTCCCAGCCTGCAGGCAGCTGGGGATCAAGAAAAAAAAGAAAAAGAATCAATTGATGACAGCTATGGACCTGGACCCAGTTTACGCCCACCAAGTAAGAATACTTTCTGTTTAATAAAAATACAGAATGAGATTATATTTGTGTTTTATCTTGTGATATAACCTCCTGTCTGCTATTGTTGTATGTATGATGACTCACCTAGTTTGAAAAGGCAGATAGTAACTGTAGTTGCTTGCCACTCAAGTATGGTTTTTACATGAACAGCATCAGTTTAACTTGAGAACTTGTTGGAAGTATATGTCTTGGGCCTCACACCCAACCTACTAAATCAAAAGTCAGCATTTTAACAAGATGCCTAGGTGACTTGTTTGCACATGAATATTTGGTCATTTTTACAATAGTAAAATTTTTTAGCACACATCCCCAATATGCAAATATTTGTTTATAATTTATATCCATTCGTTTGCTTTCTGTTAATATTCTGAAATCAAACCAAGGAACCAGTCAATTTGGATAGTAAGAGATACTCGTATTATGTACATTATAAAGCAGAAACTAAAAATAGAAATATAAAATCTTTGAGAGATTTTAAAACATCTTATTAATTATATTGGATTCATAGTGTTGTCACCAAATATCTCAAAGAACCCTGTACCATGTACAAGTTCCTATTTACAGTAATGATTACAAATCCATGTTTTTGATAACCTAATACATTTTCTATCTCTTTGGCTCATTTCTTGCCAGGTCTGGGTAAATCACCTTGTTTAATTTTTATTTTTAATTACTGTAATGCTGTTGATGAGTTTGTATTAGGAATAGATGTGTCAGCTCCACTGTTCTCTTGTTTAGTTTCTTTTCACCAGTTACCTGTTGCTGTGTAACAAATTTGGCAGCTTAAAAAGACAAACTGAGCTGGGCTTACCATTTCACACAGTATCTGAGGGTCAGGAATCTGGGAGCCACTTAGCTGGGGGTTCTAGCTCAGGTCTTTTTGGTTCTCTGTCAACAGAATTGCAGTGAAACTGTCATCTGATGCTGACTTGACTAGGGCTGCTGTTTTAAGCTCTCTTATGGTGGCTCATTTGTATGTGGGCGGCTCACAACGGATTTCCCTAGGAAAAATAAGGAGGGACAGACAGACATCTCTCACCCGAGATGGAACCCCTAGGCTTTCATACATGGCCTGTTCTCAGAGAAGACAGCCAACACTCCTGCCTTATTCTACAGGTTACACAGACCAATCCTGGTACACTGCTGAGAGGGGACTACACAGGGTGTGAATAGCAGGAGGTAGAGACCATTCGAACCAAACAAGATTTCCTTGTAAAACCATTTATCTCTTTTATTTGGTTAAGTGTAGTTGAATCAGGTAATGCAGTCACTAAATCTGCTCACTTGGGCACATGTAACTAGCAATAGTAGACTGAAAACGAATGAGAGCATGCATCACTGTCAATCCTTCTGGGTTATGGAACTCCCTCTGCCCTTCTTCAGGACACCTCAGGTATAACAGTGATTTTAATCTCTGTATCAAAAATTGGTGAAGCTTAATAGGGAAGTTCTAATATTTTCTTCCCTGACCCCAGTATTTGCTTTTGGTGGTACCCTCTGAGGCAGGGGTCCCCAACCCTTGGGCTGCAGACCAGTACCAGTCCACAGCCTGTTAGGAACCAGGCCACACAGCAGGAGGTGAGCGGCTGGCGAGTGAGGAAGCTTCATCTCCCATCACTCGCTCCCCATCACTCGCATTACCACCTGAACCATTACCCCCCTCCCCACGTTCGTGGAAAAATTGTCTTCCATGAAACCGGTCCCTGGTGGCAAAAAGGTTGGGGACCACTGCTCTGAGGTACATCCTCTCTGCTTTGGAAGCCACTGCTCTTGACTACCTAAACACCTTCAAAGTCTAAATTTCTAGTACAGCCTAGATTAGACTTTCACTATTCCTTCACTATGCTTACTTGCTTAACTTCTCTTGAAATGTGCCTAGTTTGGTTTCACTCTGTTCCATTTTCAGATTTTTTTCTTATTTTTTCTCTCTCTTCATACCAGATGTTGCTTGTTGGAGAGATGGTGGTAAATCTGCTAGTTCGCCTTTAACATCTGACCAAGATGAAAAGTCTGGCCAGGATGAAAGCACAGCTGGAACATCAGAGCAAAATGATATCCTCAAAGTGGTGGAAAAGAGGATAGCTTGTGGTCCTCCACAGGCTAAACTGAATGGACAACAGCCTGCCCTTGCTTCCCAATACAGAGCTATGATGCCTTCTTACGTGAGTATTGTTGAATCAGCAAGTGGTTAAATAAGAGGTTTTTGATCTGGATTCCAAGGAAAGAATTGGAATGGGAAAAAGTTGAAGTCTTTATTTTCATTAACATCTAACTAAAAATTAAAATTTTCTTTGATTATGAATTTAGGAATCAAATCACAGAAAGTATCAGTAGTACCCATGTTTTATCCTTAGGGATCATAGGTATTTTCATATCACATTACATTGTTTTTAGGTATTGCAAATATTGTTTATACTCAGCATTCCTTCAAAATAGTTATTAGTGTTATTTAATGAAGCACATACATTACTGTATCACAAATTTGTTTTTTAAATATTGTGGTAACAGAATTTTAGTATAATTGTTTCCGTAGTAATACTGTGTTTTTAATTATACATTTAAAAACATTTCTGTGAGAAGAGGTCCGTAAGATTTATCAGACTGCCAGAGGGATTGTTCATGGCACAAGAAAAGGTTAATACCTGCTTTAGTTCTAAAGTTTTTATTAGTATACCTTGAATTTTTAAAAAAAATCTTTTTATAATGGAATATTTTTAACATTCAAAAATAGAAATGATAAAAGAAAGCGTGAGCTTTCTTCAGTGGTTATCGATTTGTGGTCCATCTTTTTTACCTGTTTCTCACCACCTGGGATTACTAAAATCCTAGATATATCATCTCATCCATATATATTTTAGGTTATATTTTAAAAGATAAAGACTAGGGGAACATTCACAGTGCTTGGTAACAGTACCATTACCACACCTAAAAAGAAATTCTTATTTATTTATTTATTTAATTTTTTTTTTTTTTTTTGGCTGCGTGGGGTCTTCGTTGCTGCGTGCGGGCTTTCTCTAGTTGTGGTGAGCGGGAGCTACTCTTTGTTGAGGTGCATGAGCTTCTCATTGCAGTGGCTTCTCTTATTGTGGAACACAGGCTCTAGGCTTGCGGGCTTCAGTAGTTGCGGCATGTGAGCTCAGTAGTTGTGGCATGTGAACTCAGTAGTTGTGGCTTGCAGGCTCTAGAGCGCAGGCTCAGTAATTGTGGCACACAGGCTTAATTGCTCCGCGGCATGTGGGATCTTCTTGGACCAGGGATCGAACCCGTGTCCCCTGCATTGGCAGGTGGATTCTTAACCACTGTGCCACCAGGGAAGTCCCTGAAAATTCTTTTTAAAATACCAAGTCAATATTCTAGTTTCCCTGATTATCTCATAATTAGGATCCAGGTAACATCTATTCTTGAGATGGTTTATATTTTTCTTAGTAATCTTCTTACCTATGGGTACCTCTTTTCCTTTATCGCTTGTTTTCTTTGGAGCATACCTATTACAATTTATTTGTTTTCCTGTACAGTTTCTCATAGTCTGGATTTTGCTGATTCTATCTTTGTAGTTTCATTTAATATATACTTCTGAGGGGAATTCCCTGGCGGTCCAGTGGTTAAGACTCCATACTCACAATACAGGCACGGGTTCGATCCCTGGTCAGGGAACTAAGATCCTGCATGCCACACGGTGCAGCCAAAAAGAAAAAAAGAAAAAAGAAACAAAACTTAATAGTGGTTGCTTCTTGGGCAGGGGAAATTTAAAAAATAAATATATATATATACACACACACATACATATACACTCACACACATATATATATACTTTTGACCCCCATATTTCCTATAAATCAGTAGTTAGATTTGGTGCCCTCATTCATTCGTTTGCTCTCAGTCTACTGTGAAATTATATGGCAAGTTACATGTGCTCAAGTAAATAACTTTACATTTTTTGAGAAAACCATTAATCTCAAAGGAAAGAACCATCTAGTTCATACATTTATTTTTCTTATGACTTAACTCCTAAGTAGTCAAGGTCCAACCATATTTTCTATTTTTTCTTTGTATCATTATTACTTAACCATTCTAAGGTAGAGGGAAATAAATTATTAAATACAATTACTTGTTAAATATTTTCTTAGAAATTTGGGGTGTATGATAAAACAGTCTTATGTGCTAACCTGACCTTGAATAATGATTTGCATCCAAATACTTGTCTCCTAAGATTTTTCAAATTGTGCTTCCAAGGACCCCTGCCTGAATTTCCGGGCGTAGGGGTGGAATGGGATAAGGGGGAAGGTAAGAGGGGAGACCAAGTGAGCTTTGTTCCCAATTTCATCAATGAGTTTATTCAAATAAAATGTTTCACTAAACAAAAACATTTAAAACACCATTATTATGTGTTGAGAACTTATAGTTGTTTCTGCATTTTTTTTTTTTTCTGGCTGTGTTGGGTCTTCGTTGCTACGCGCAGGCTTTCTCTAGTTGCGCGAGCATGGGCTACTCTTTGTTGCAGTGTGTGGGCTTCTAATTGGGTGGCTTCTCGTTGCGGAGCACAGGCTCTAGGCGTGTGGGCTTCAGTAGTTGCGGCATGCAGGTCCTAGAGCACATGGGCTTCAGTAGTTGCGGCATGCAGGCTCAGTAGTTGCAGCGTACGGGCTCTAGGGCACGCAGGCTTCAGTAGTTGTGGCTCGCAGGCTCTAAAAAGTTGGGGTGTATGCAACTCTAGTGCAGGCTCAGTGGTTGTGGCGCACGGCTTAGTTGCTCTGTGGCATGTGGGATCTTCCAAGACTAGGAATCAAACCCATGTGTCCTGCATTGGCAGGCGGATTCTTAACCACTGCTTGTTGCGGAGCACAGGCTCTAGGCACAGGCTTCAGTAGTTGCGGCACGTGGGCCCTAGAGTGCATGGGATTCAGTAGTTGCGGCTTGCGGGCTCTAGGGCACGCAGGCTTCAGTAGTTGTGGCTCACAGGCTCTAAAAAGTTGGGGTGTATGCAACTCTAGTGCAGGCTCAGTAGTTGTGGCAGATGGGCTTAGTTGCTCCATGGCATGTGGGATCTTCCAGGACTAGGAATCAAACTCGTGTCCCCTGCATTGGCAGGCGGATTCTTAACCACTGCACCACCAGGGGAGTCCCCTGTTTATGCAGTTTTTGTGGCAAATTCCTAAATTTCAAACATTTATTAATACCACATGAAATTAATATCTATGCCTAAATAATCAGAAAGATCTAATGCAACTTATCCTATGAACATTTGCCTCCAATATTGTATTTGCTAATTTCAGTGTAAAGTGTGATGCAACCGAAAATTCTCCAGTGCTCCCCAAACAAAAAGCGTCTCCTGTTGTGTTTCAGCTGTTGCTTATCTTAATTAACTTTTGCTCCAACCCTGCTTAGAAATTTCTTATTTACACAGCACAATCATATAAACATAGCCTTTCTTCTAGTATAAAGTAATTCCCTCATCAGTTTTTTTTAAAGAAAAACTAAACTATTTCAGGATATAAATTATGTATTTAAGATAATACAATTTCATTTTTTTAAACATAATTTAACCTGGATATCAGCAAATAGTAAATAATCAAGCACTCCTTGACACTTCTTCCCTTCCAAATCATAGGATGAATCCTTTGGTGTTATTATTTGTCTTCATAATCTTAGAATTCTCCTAAAGTCAGATTCTCAAAGCCAAGTTCCCGTGGAGAGCATCATCTTTGGGCCTCTGTATATAATTACTATCTGTGTAATGACTCAGAATCCACCTATGCCCCACCCATAGAAAATCTCTCAATTAGCTCCCTACCCACTTCCTCCTTCAACTCTGTTGGGTTATGGACTATCCTTTTATCTGAACTGAGTTCCTCTTTATCAGCAAATCTGCAAATCTACTCTTGCATTAGGATGAGGTCTCACATTATATCATTTCAAGTATTGATATTTGAACTTGGTTAAGAAACTGAAGTTTTCTGGGTGCATGCATGTCGTCGTTTTTACTTTTTCATTTCAGTACACAGTCATTTTTATGTAATTTTAATGGGATAACAGAAGTTCTTAATAAGGTGTGTCCTAGTTATTACCTGTATTTGTAATGACTTGGTGGAGGCAGTAGATATTTAAATGGCTTGTTATTGAGGGTGAATGATCATCTATACCAGTAGATAAAATTAGTTATTGACAGTACTGTTTATTTTAATCATTTCTATAAATTATAATTTCAGGCTTAGTCAGGGTGATCTTTTTTTAAAAAAAATAACTGGGTAGCTAGATTTTATCAATTTTTGTTTCTTTTATACAGATGTTTCAGCAGTATCCAAGGATGGCCTATCCTCCTTTACATGGTCCCATGAGGTTTCCACCTTCTTTAACTGAAACAAACAAGTAAGACTATTAAATGATTAAAGTTTGCAGGGTATATGTATACTTGTTAAGATTTTCTGGAGGTTGAGTGGATTATGGGGATTTATTTTTCTGTCCTCAAGGTGCATTTGCCATTAACAAGTAATTGGCTAACTTTTGTAAGACAGAACAAAAATACTTTATTCTTCTAAAACTTTAAATCAGCTGACATAAAATTCTAAAAACTGAAAATTGTGGCCCCAAAAATGGATGGCACTTGTTTACTCCTTCTTCCTTCCATGATGTTGTTAACCCCCATTCTCTCTTTTTTTTGCTTAGTGTATTTTGAGATTAGTATTAGTCTTAGCCGTATCATCCTTTAACATATATTTGTTTTATTTTAGATGTTTGAAAACTTTGCTATTAAATATCTGCATAAGAAATATAATTATGTATTGTCTTAAATTTCTTTGTTAATTTTATAATCTCTTCATACATGTCAGGTGCAAAATATTTTGTATATCACGGTATAGAAAACTAACGCTGAATTGAAATGAACTAAATTCCAATCTTTTAATATTTTCCTAATTTAGTATCATTAAAACTTAGTATCCTTTTCTCTCATAACCTGTCACTGGTTAGAGGCCTTCGAGGAAGAGGCCCACCTCCTTCATGGGCCTCTGAGCCTGAACGCCCCTCCATCCTTAGTGCATCAGAACTGAAGGAGCTTGATAAATTTGATAACCTAGATGCTGAAGCTGATGAAGGTTGGGCAGGTAAGAGGCAAGATTAAGCACTTTTAGTTTTTAGATGCTTTGAAACAGTCAATCTGAGTTCTCCTTAATTTAATAGGTGCTCAGATGGAAGTAGATTATACAGAACAGCTGAATTTCAGTGATGATGATGAGCAGGGAAGCAGTAGTCCTAAAGAAAACAACAGGTAAGTTGTGATATCTCTTACTAATAATAGTATGAATTTGTTGATGTGACATGAGCCATTTACGCAGAGAGGTTTCATTAACAGGTATTTGTTCCCCGCTTATAGAATTTCTACATTCTACTCCAAGGAGTTTTACTGAGTGGGAAGGCGATTAATGAGCCAAATTTTAAAAGTACAGATAATCAAGGAATTAAGAGTTTGATGTTTCTAAAGAAAATACGTATTTTTAAAGAGAAGCTATTTAGATGCTTGCCATCTAATTGGAAATATTTTGAGAAACCGTATTTGGGACCATTTAAAACTTTTTACTTACTTGACCTGATCCATATTTATAAAATTGGAGAAAAATTACTTGGGTTACAACAGCTGCTTCAAGTCTTTGATTTTTTAAACTTAGCAAGGAGCAATAAGGTCTTTGAAAATAGGAGCTTTTTCTCTTTTTTTCTGGAATATAGGGGCATCAGAGTCAGGAATATATGGGTTATGTAACATAAAAATTGGGCTCTTAAGATAAACAGGAGTTTGCGTGCACATATTGGTATAATTTTTCAGCCATAGTGTTATAATACACTGCTGTTTCGTGATCAGTTGTGAGATGCCTACTAAAATACTGTAGTTTGATTTCTCTTTTCCATTAAATCAGAACAAATTAGAATACATTAATTAATTAATTATCTGGAATATTAGTTGTGTTCAGATGAGAGTTTTGGGTGGGGGTAATAGAAAATGATGGAATCATATTGTGTGTCAAGTGTGAGTGTCCGTATTTGATAAGTACTATATCGCATCTTGTATCTTGTGGTGATAATCTGGCCAAGCCCAGGCCCCATCACATTATAGATATATAGCATATATTTCTTGAATGAATAAATTAGCACTGCTAGGTTACAACACCATCTCATTCCATGATACATTTTCCCCCTGAAATTGTATGGAAATAATGTCTTTTTTACGTTGAGAAAATGCATTTACTTATGGTACATTCTGTCCACTCTATTTTTTATTTCACCTGGATTTTGATTCTTCAGTGAGGATCAAGGTTCAAAAGCCTCTGTAAACACTGAAAACCGAAAAGAAGCAGATGAAGTTTTCAACACTAAGTCATCTTCTCAGATACCTGCCCACCCATCAGTAGCAAAAGGTCCCTATGGGAAAGGACCTCCACTTAATCAGGTTTGTTGGACTCATGGAGATTCTTGTCACTGCAGACAAGTGACAAGGATGAATTAATCATAATCATAGAGTTAGTTGGAAAAAGACCTAGGAAATGGGAACTATATATTTTTTCTTAAATAGCTCTAGACCTAATTTTATTGCATACCAACAGGAATTATCAACGCAGTAGCTAAAATTATCAAGTAGAAACTAAAGTTTCACTCTTCCTTCTTAGAGCAGCTTGGGCATGTCAGAGTGGAGGGATAAATTGTTTTTCCAAACTAACATAACTGAAGTGCTTTATAGTTTACTGAATGCTTTGTAAATCCTAGTTAGTATTCATGTGTGAAATTGTATGTTATCTGAGTAGGGAAATCACACTAGGGAGTAGAGAAATCTATGTAGTCTGAGCCATTTTGAAGAATGTTGTTAAAAAGGGGGAAGTATGTGGGCAACAGATACACTTGATCCTACCTCAAAGATGTAGCAAGAACTGCACTGCAAAGTGAGAATTTAACAGGGCTATCTTCCAGAGAGCCTACTTAAGTAATTCATAGTATACTCAGCATGTATTTGTTGAATTCATACCAAACAGATGGAGGAATCGGTGCCTTCAGGGAGGTAAAAGTAAGTAGCTGACAGTGCCGTGATAGGGTGCACATAGTTCTTAGAAAATTCTATGTAAAACATTTCGCAAAAGACTTGATACTTGAAGCAGGAATTAGCCAGTAAACAGAGGGAAGAGGGTGATTCCAAGCAGTGGGAACATGTTCAGGGTAGAGAAGTATAGTAAAGCATGGCCTAATCAAGAAGTCCCCAACAGTTTGACATGGGAGAGGAGTAAGAAAGCTATGTAAGAACTAGTAGTTGTTAAGTCTTGTATGCTATACAAGAGGTTTGAATTTTATTCTTAAGGCATTGGTTAGCCATTGGAAAATAAATTTGTGAATTCTGGAAAAGAAGGATTTTTAAAGTAATTTTTAAATAAAATCTGTGTTTTGTGTGACTTTTAACTTACTGGCATAATGGGGAATGATAAAAGAATAGAAAAATATAGACCATATCTTGATGTTTTGATTTGCATGCGTGTGACACTGATATGTATAATAACAAGTGAATAGTCTATATATATCTGTTTCCAATGTTTTAGATGTTTCTTTTCCTTATATAAATTTGAAAGGTTTAGTTTGCCGTTAGAAAAAATATTGGGTTTATGTGAATAAAAATTTGAAATTAGAGGCATACTTCTTCACAGCCAGATTACCTGGGCTAAAATTCTAGAATTTGTACACTAAGATTCTACTCTTAACAAAGTTAATTTGAGATTGTAACCTTAATTAAAGTGGCTGAGTGATTGTATAGAACATAAAGTTATTTTGTAGAGACTGATGTACTTTTATTTAAAAAGAGAAAAGGATAAAGATGTTTTACTTTTTGCAGTCTTTTGGTCTCACTGGAAAACATTGCAGTCAGAAATATTTCAAGTAGATATTTTTTATCTTACTTTGTAAAAATCCTTTTCTTTATAATAGGAACGTGGACCATCTTCACACTTGCCACCACCTCCAAAGTTGCTTGCACAGCAGGTAAATTTTAACTAAATGCTTGTTAATGGCCTGTGTGTATTATTCGCCCTATTTGTTTTAATGGAAACGTCCTCTGTTTCTTATTTATAATTTTTATGAAACAGTTGTTGACTTTAACCTTGTAGCTCCTGCATGTCTTCCTCTTTAGCCTGTCCCTCTTCCTTCTCAGCTGATAAGCATATTCCTAATTTTTCTAAGAAAATAAGAAGCAGCTCTTCTTCCCATTTGAGTACCCTTCCTGGTCTGACTTCTTTCCTGTTGCCCTTGCTCCTGAGGACGACCCTTCTACTTGTTCTCTGGATCCCATCTTCTATCGGTTACCAGTAATATTCTCTCTCATCTTTAAAAAAAAGTTTTAAACACCAACCCTTCTTTAACTCCCACTACACTCCATTTCCCCAGTTTCCTACCTGTATCTCTGTTCCCCTTCATGGCAAAATTGTTTTAGTGAGCTGTTTACACTTACTGGCTTCACTTTGTCTCTCATTAACCCTCTCAAGTTATGCTTTCATCTCCCCACTATACCTTTGAAACTGTTAGTATCAAGGTTAGTAATGACTGTTGCATCTTGCCAAATACAGTTCTCTTGTATTCATTTACTTAATCTCAGCAGCAGTTGACATAGTTAATCTTTTCATCCCTCCATCCTTCTTAAAACTTTTTGAAAACTTGCTTTTGAGACATCATACTGTTTTGTTCTCTTTTTAAAATTTATATTCCTTTTGGACCTCCTATACTTAAACCTTTGGGTGTCGGAGGGCTCAGGGCTGTGTTCTCATTTCTTTTTCTAACTATATTCTTTCCCTGGGGGATCATCTGATGGCACTCAGTAAGTATCTTGAGCCCTTAAAGCTCTATCCTGACTTCGAAAGTCATGTATTCAACAATCGGCTCAGCATTTCCACTTGGGTCTCTGGTAGATATCTGACAGTTAATAGTCCAAACCATAACAACCCCCACCCACACTTAGGCAGTTCGGCTACTGTCTTCCCTATCTTAGATAACGACATTGCTGAGGTTAAAACATGGAAGTCACTCTTAAATCTTTCTTCTTTTTTACCTTACATCCAACCTAATCTATCAGCAAATTGTCACCTCTACCTTTAGAATATATTCCTATACTGAGTACTTGCTGCCACCAGATATATTTCATTTGGACTTAACAGGTCGTCTTGTTTTCCTGTCTTGCTGCCTTCTCACCCACTTCGTCCACCCCGAATTCTCCTATAGCAGATACAACTTTAAATATGTATATATTTATATATTTTATATTACATGTATATGTTTTACATACACACACACACACACACACACACACACACACACACACACACACACACACACACACACATATACATACATACACTAGGTCAGTTATTCCTTGCTCAGGTTCTTTTCATGGTCTTTAAAGTTTCTGTCTCCTTTTCTGATTTCATCTACTTTTCTCCCTCTCTGTTCTTACCACACAAGCTTTATTGCTCTTGTTTTAATTTTACCCTCAAGACATTTTATTTGCTGTTGCCTCTAACCAGAAGACTCTTTCCGAGGTTCTTGCTGTGATCGAGTTCTTTGCTCAGGTGTTAACAATGCACAGGCTTCCCTGATCACTGTACAATGACAGTGCACATACCATCACCATCACTGTCATCTCCACCAGTCATTTTCCTTTTAACCACTGAATGCTCTTTGTAGTATTTCTATACACATAGAAGCTAAAACTAAAACATCTAGCAGAAAATGTAGAAGAAAGTCTTTATGAACTTGGGCCAACAAAAATGTCTTAGATAAGACAAAAAATGCAAGAATTAGAAAGAAAAAGGAAATCGATCAGTTGGACTTTGAAATACATCTCTAAGGCAAAGAAAAGATATCACAGGAAAAATATTAATACATCTGATGAAGAACTTGTATGGGGGGGTGTGTGTGTATTTAAAAGCCCTTACAAGTCAATAATAAGACAAAAAGTCCAACAAAATGATTTGGACATTCACTTCATAAAATAAGGTATACAGATGGCCAATAAGCACATGAAAAGATGTTCAATATCTTTAGTCAGCAGGAAAATGGAAAGTAAAACCACATTGAAATTTTGTTACACATCCAGAATTTAAAAGGCTGATGACACCAAATATTGGGGAGGATGCAGAGCAGGTGACACCCTCATATATTGCTCGTGGAGCTGTAAAACCTTGTAATCACTTTGGAAAACAGTTTGGCAGTTTCTTATAAAGTGAAACACATAGTTACTATATGACTTGGCAGTTCCACTCTTAGGTATTCATCTAAGAGGAATGAAAACATACATTTACACAAAGACTTAGGCATGAATGACCATAGCTGTCTTATTTCTATTTAAAAAAAAACTAGAAGCGGGCTTCCCTGGTGGCGCAGTGGTTGAGAGTCCGCCTGCCGATGCAGGGGACACAGGTTCATGCCCCGGTCCGGGAAGATCCCACATGCCGCGGGGCGGCTAGGCCCGTGAGCCATGGCCGCTGAGCCTGCGCGTCTGGAGCCTGTGCTCCGCAACTGGAGAGGCCACAACAGTGAGAGGCCCGCGTACTGCAAAAAAACAAAACAACAACAAAAAAAACTAGAAGCAATCCGTATGTTCATCCACAGATGAAACAATATGCCTATGATGCCATACTATGCAGCAATAGAATGGAGTAAACTCCTGCTACACACAGTGACCTCAGAACCATTACCCTGAATGCAAGAAGCCAGATACAAAACAGAATATAACTTGATGTATCCATTTTTGTGAAATTTTAGGAAAGGCGGATCTACTCTATACTGCCAGAATTAGATTGCTGGTTGCTTGAGGTCAGGGATGCAGGCAGAGGACTGATGAAAATGCTCTATATGTTGATTGGGGCAGTAGTTACCTAAGTTTATCATTTGTCCAAACTCATCAAACTATACAGTTAAAATATATATATCACATTTTATGTAAATTATACTTCAGTGAAGTTGCTTTTTAAAAAATGCTTACTCTGTGAGTTTAGTGTAAATTAGGTGTGTTTATATAATTACTTTGTTTTTGCAGCTTGTCTTTCAAGCTATAGATGAAGTAACTAAATACCAGAGAGATTAAACGGTTTGCCTAAGACAGCACTGTTAGTAAATGGTAGTCTGGATTCATGGTTTGTTTCGGTTTTTTGTTTTGTATTCAGTCCAGTGTTTTCACCATATCATTGTTTTCTCTTTTGTAGGGATTCTGACTAATGGCTTTTAAGGTTTCTTCACACTAATACTATTAAAAATCTTTTTTTTGGCTGCGTCGATGAGCACGGGCTTCTCATTGCGGTGGCTTCTCTTGTTGTGGAGAACGGGCTCTAGGTGCTCAGGCTTCAGTAGTTACAGCACATGGACTCAGTAGTTGTGGCACGTGGGCCCTAGAGCACGTGCACTTCAGTAGTTGCGGTGTGTGGGCTCATAGTTGCGGCATGTGGGCTCTAGAGCGCAAGCTCAGTAGCTGTGGCGCATGGGCTTAGTTACTCCATGGCATGTGGGATCTTCCCAGACCAGGGCTCAAACCCGTGTCCCCTGCATTGACAGGCGGATTCTTAGCTGCTGCGCCACCACAGAAGTCTCCAAAATCAATATTTTTTAAACAAATTTTTTAGTTCCTTGATATTGCAGCTCTTCATGTGCTTTTTTTCATCCTGCTTGTCTTTGCAAAGTTGCTGGCATTTTTAGGCTTTGTAGTAATTGTTTTAGAACACATTAGTTGAAAATTAAATCATTAAAACTCAGCCTCTCAGGTCATCCTCCCATTCTCCACCACGGGATCTAGATACGCCTTTCTGGATCTTTCAGTTTAAAGATAGAATTCTCTCTACCCAAGCTGCTTTTTAAGAATTTCCTCTCCTTTGGCATGTCAGCAGCAGCAATGTCTCCATGTCCTTCACTTAGCATCTTTGACTGTGTGCTCTTTCCTTGTAACTGTATCTCAGTCTTCTCAGGGCTCATGTGGTGCCGTGTTGCATCTTTATGGACTTCTTTTCTCCCTCTTTAGGCATTCCATCTCTGGAAGTTCCTGCTAAAACACTCACATTCTAAATTTCCTTTGTCTCTAAATTTAGATTAAATTCATGTTGTGACAATTTCTAATTTTATTCAACAAATACTGAGTGAGCAGTAATGTCTGGCACAGTAAATAGGTACACACTCAGTAAATATTTATTAGATGGCTGGATTAATTATTCTCGAAAATTAACTAGATTTACTATTTTCCCCACATTGTTACTTGTTTACATTTTAATGTGTATGTTTTTCAGGAAAATTTCTGACACACTGGAGAATTTTGCTCCTGCTCCGTGTCTATGATATATCCTTTGTTGTCATACTCATCTGATAATTTATCTTAATGTTTCAGCATCCTCCTCCAGACCGACAGGCAGTACCTGGAAGACCAGGCCCTTTCCCCCCTAAGCAACAGGTCCCGGATGAAGATGAAATATGGAAGCAAAGAAGAAGACAACAGTCAGAACTTTCTGCAGCAGTGGAACGTGCTCGTAAACGGCGTGAAGAGGAAGAGCGAAGAATGGAAGAGCAAAGGAAAGCAGCATGTGCAGAGAAGCTTAAACGATTAGACGAAAAGCTTGGTATAGTGGACAAACAACCCTCTCCAGAGGAAATTAGAGAAAGGGAGCGAGAAAAAGAACGAGAAAAGGAACGGGAACGTGAGAAAGAACTTGAAAAAGAACAAGAATGGGAGCGAGAGAAGGAGCGGGAAAAAGAAAGGGAAAGGCAACAGGAGAAGGAAAAAGAACTGGAGCGAGAGCAGGAAATACAGAGAGAAATGGAGAAGGAAAGAAAGCAAGAAAAAGAGAAAGAACTAGAACGGCAGCAAGAAAAGGAAAAAGAACTGCAAAAGATGAAAGAACAGGAAAAGGAATGTGAGTTGGAGAAGAAAGAAAGGGAGAAAGTGGAGGAAAAAATTGAACACAAAGAACCTACTTTAGAGCCTATGGTAGAAAAACCAGAAAGTGAAAACAGCTGTAACAAAGGTATGATAGTCTTGTTTGTCTTTATATAAGCTTTACAAAAGGCTTCATGTTACATGTGGATATTGGATATTTTTGTATTTTTAAAATATGTAATCCGAATAAAAGTGATTAGTGTTTTTTGGATAAGGTTGAATTTTATTGGATACTTTAAAATGTTTTTTTCTGTAATTTTTTTTATTATGATAAAATACATGTAACATAAAGTTTAGCATCTTAACCATTTTTAGGCGTACAGTTCAGTGGTATTAGAAACATTCATAATGAACCATCACTACCATCCATCTCGAGAACTCTTTTCATCTTTTTTTTTTTTTTTTTGCGGTACGCGGGCCTCTCACTGTTGTGGCCTCTCCTGTTGTGGAGCGCAGGCTCAGCGGCCATGGCTCACGGGCCCAGCCGCTCCACAGCATGTGGGATCTTCCCGGACCGGGGCACGAACCCGTGTCCCCTGCATCGGCAGGCGGACTCTCAACCACTGCGCCACCAGGGAAGCCCCTCTTTTCATCTTCTTAAATTGAAATTCTGTATCCATTAAACAGTAACTCTCCCCAGCCCCTCCCTGGATGGTGATTCTGCTTTCTTTCTGTGTGAGTTTGACTATTCTCAGTACCTCATCTAAGTGGAATCATACAGTATTTGTCTTATTGTAACTGGCTTTTTTTGCTTAGCATAATGTCCTTAAGTTTCGTCCACTGTAGCATATTACAGAATTTCCTTCCTTTTTAAGGCTACTAATCATCATATAAATACACACACACACCACATTTTGCTTACCCAATCTGTTGATGGACACTTGGGTTGATTCCATGTTTTACCTATTTTAAATAACACTGATGTGACTGTGAGTGTACAGATATCTCTTTGGGACACTGCTTTCATTTATTTTGAGCACAGGCATACCTCAGAGATGTTGCAGGTTAGGTACCAGACCATTGCAATAAAGCAGATATGGCAATAAAGCAAGTCACATGAATTTTTTGGTTTCCCAGTGCATATAAAAGTTATGTTTACACTATTCTGTAGACTGTTAAGTGTGCAGTAGCATTCTGTCTAAAAATATATATGTGCTGTATGTACATACCTTAACTTAAAAATACTTTATTGCTAAAAATGCTAACCATCAATGAGCCTTCAGTGAGCCATGATCTTTTTGCTGTGGGGTTGAGGGAGGGTCTTGCCTCAGTGTTGATGGCTGCTGACTGATCAGGGTGCTGAGGTGGGGGCGCTGTGGCAATGTCTTAAAATAAGACAACAGTGAAGTTTGCCACATCGATTGACTCTTCCTTTCACAAATGATTTCTTTGTAACATCCGTTCTGTTTGATAGCATTTATCCACAGTAGATCTTCTTTCAAAATTGGAGTCAATCCTCTCAAACCCTGGCAGTGCTTCACCAACTAAGTTTATGTAATAATGTTCTAAATCCTTGGTTGTCATTTCAACAGGCTTCACAGCATCTTCACTAGGAGTAGATTCCATCTCAAGAAACCACTTTCTTTGCTCATCTATTGGAAGCA
Organism: Monodon monoceros; assembly: GCF_005190385.1. Lineage (NCBI taxonomy): Eukaryota > Metazoa > Chordata > Mammalia > Artiodactyla > Monodontidae > Monodon > Monodon monoceros. Next base: position 56,126,192 of record NW_021703774.1, on the reverse strand, counting down.
GCTCCTTATCCATTCAAGTTTTATTGTAATATTGCAGCAATTCCGCCATATCTCAGGCTCCACTTCTAATTCTAGTTCTCTTGTTGTTTCCACCACATCTGCAGTTACTTCCTCCACTGCAGTGTTGAATCCCTCAAAATTATCCAGTACTAAGTTGAATAAAAGTGGCAAAAGGAGGCACCCTTGTCTTGTTCCTGATCCTACAAAAAAAGCTTTGTCTGTCAACATTGAGTGTGGTATTAGTTGTGGGTTTCTCATAAGTGGATTTTATTCTGTTGAGGTAGTTTCCTTCTGTTCCTAGTTTGAGTATTTTTATCATAAAAATGTGTTGAATTTTGTCGAATCCTTGTCTGTGTTAATTGTGATGATCATGTGTTATTTTCCCTTCATTCTGTCAGTGTATAATATATTGATCGATTTTTGTATGTTAAACCATCCTTGCATCCCAGGAATATATCCCACTTGGTAAACGGTGTATAACACTTTCAGTATACTGCTAAATTCTGTTTTCTAGTATTGTGTCGAGAATTTTTGCATCAGTGTTCATAAGAGATATTTGTCTGTAGTTTTCTTGTAGTGTTCTTGTTTGGCTTTGGTATCAAGGTGATGCTGGCCTTGTAAATGAGTTAGGAAGTGTTCCCTCTTCAATTTTTTGGAAAAGTTTGAGAATAATTGATGTTATTTGTTTAAATGTTTGGTGGAATTCGCCAGTGAAGCCATCAGGTCCAGGGCTTTTCTTTGTCGTGCGAATTTTGATTACCAAGTCAGTCTCCTTACTAGTTAAAAGTCTATTCACATTTTCTATTTCTTTGTGACTTAGTCTTGGTAGATTTTTTGTTTTTAGGAATTTGTACATTTCATCTAGGTTATCCAGTTTGTTGGTGTACAATTGTCCATAATTCTCTCATAATCCTTTTTATTTCTGTAGAATTGGTAATATTGTCCGCATTTTCACTTCTAATTTTAGTAATTTGAGTTTTCTTTTTTCCTTAGTTCACCCCCTCCCCACCCCAGCTAAAGATTTGTCAATTTTGTTGATCTTGTCAACGAGCTAACTTTTGTTTTCATTGATTTTTCTCTATTTTTCTATTCTCTTATTTTCTTGATCTCTGCTGTGATTTTTTATTTCCTTCTAGTAACCTTTGGTTTAGTTTGTTCTTCTTATTCTCATTCCTTAAGTCGTAACTCTAGGTTACTGATTTGAGAGCTTTCCTGTTTTTTAATGTAAGCATTTATAGCTATAAATTTCCCTCTTTGCTTTGCTTTTGCTGCATCCCAGAAGTTTTGGTATGTTGTGCTTTTGTTTTCATTCATCTCATAGGTGTTTTCCAATTTCCCTTGCACTTTCTTTTTTGATCTTTTGGCTGTTAAAGAGTGTATTGTTTAATTTCCACAGATTTGTGAATTGTTCAGGTTTACTTCTGGTGATTTCTAACTTCATTCCATTGTGGTTAGAGAAAATATTTTATGTGATGTCTATCTTTTTAACTCTTGAGAGTTGATTTGTGGCCTAATGTGATCTGTCTTGGAAATGTCCCTCGAGAAAAATGTGTATGCTGTTTTTGGGTAGAGTGTTCTGTATATGTCTGTTGGATCTAGTTGGTTTATTAAGTCCTCTTTTTCCTTATTTATCTTCTGTGTGGCTATTTTAGCCATTATTGGGATTGGAATGTTGAAGCCACTATTTTTTTATATATATACATTTATTTGTTTATTTTTGGTTGCATTGGGTCTTCGTTGCTGCACACGGGCTTTCTCTAGTTGCAGCAAGCTTGTGGGTACTCTTCGTTGCAGTGTGCAGGCTTCTCACTGTGATGGCTTCTCTTGTTGTGGAGCACAGGCTCTAGGCACATGGGCTCAGTAGTTGTGGTTCACGGGCTCTAGAGCGCAGGCTCAGTAGTTGTGACACATGGGCTTAGTTGCTCTGCAGCATGCGGGATCTTCCTGGACCAGGGCTCGAAGCTGTGTCCCCTGCACTGGCAGGTGGATTCTTAACCACTGAACCGCCAGGGAAGACCTAAGCCTCTGACGATTAATGTGCAACTACTTATCCCCTTAATTCTGTCAGTATTTTGCCTCATACATTTTGATGGTCTGTTACTAGGTGTATAAGTGTTTTATAATTGTTGTATCTTGCAGTATTGAACCTTTTATTAGTATTTAATGACTTTATCTCTTGTAAAACTTCTTTGATTTAAAGTCAATTTTGGGGCTTCCCTGGTGGCACAGTGGTTGAGAGTCCGCATGCCGATGCAGGGCACACAGGTTCGTGCCCCGGTCCGGGAAGATCCCACATGCCGTGGAGCGGCTGGGCCTGTGCGCCATGGCCGCTGAGCCTGCACGTCCGGAGCCTGTGCTCCACAACGGGAGAGGCCACAACAGTGAGAGGCCCGTGTACCACAAAAAAATAAAAAATAAAGTCAATTTTGTCTCATGTTAGTGTAGCCACCCTGCTCTCTTTTGGTTACTGTTTCCATGGACTATCTTTGTCCATCTTTTCATTTTCAATTTATTTACATATTTGGATCTAAAGTGAGTTTATTGTAGATACCATATAGTTAGATGACCTTTAATTCTATTTTGTCTGCAAAATTATATTAGCTTCATAGTTAAGAGATGCTGATTCTTCTACTCTTTTCTGATTCCAAGACATTTAACTACTAAATAAAATCTCATTTGTTCACATGTGTTAATACCTCTAAAACTTAAGTTGAATAGAGGTTAATGGGAATTTTGGATTGTCATAATTAAATGACTGTACTCAGTTCATAATTTCATAATTTCATAATTTCATATTTGTTTTTCTACCAGTGGGAATAGAAAAACTTCCATAGGTCATTTATATGCTTACCAGACAGTAATTATGCTTTTTGAAAAGAGCCTTTGCTGGACTTCCCTGGCAGTCCAGTGGTTAAGAATCTGCGCTTCTACCTCAGGGGGCATGGGTTCAACCCCTGATTGGGGAGCTAAGGTCCTGCAAGCCACACAGCGCTGCCCAAAAAAACCCAAAGCCTTTGCTAGCTATAATCAGCTTTTTTGTTCTTTCCCAACTTAGCTTATAAACTCTAATTAATAAAACTTTGCTCCAAACTTGCTGTAAAATTCAGTCTTAATGAATAGCTTGAGTTAACAGTGATTTAAAATAGAAATAGTTTTATTTCAGTATATTTTCTGTTACGGAAATACTGAAATTTTTTTTACCTCAAAACCCATGCTCTTTCTATAAGACCCTGCTGCTTGAAGTTATAAAGCTGTTTAAAGTTTTGCTTTAAGTTTTTATCTATATTCTGGATTACCTTCAAACTTGGTCCTTAATGTAACTATAAAAAGAGTAAGAGTGTTTTATCTTAATTGTTTTAAAAAAATAAGATACAGCCCATGTGGATTATTTGTTTAGTTACCAGATTTCACAAATTTTTATATTAAGCAGTCTAGAGATAAGTTGATATTGATAATGGGCTTTTATTAATATATCTTAAGCACTTTGCTCAAAACACTTAAAAAAGGTAAAGTAAAATTTCTCACCACAGAAATGAAAAACATTTGTATACTTTAAAATTGATGAATTCTGAAAGAGAACAACCTTAGGGAATCTCATTCACAGTTAATGAGAAAGGACCATGGATTAGAAATAAGGAAATTCATTTTAGTCCTAGTTCTGCCAGTGAATACATGTAATGACCCTGATTAATTAATTTAACCATCAGCAGCCACTATATATACTTAATTAATTATGCTTTTGTTTTTAATAATCGTTATTTAGTGACACTTTTATTTTCATTCACATTTTATATGTCTTCTGGTGGCAGTTTAATTTTAGCTGGGTTTATCATGAGATGTACCCATTTCATTTTTAAATGTTGCACCTACTTGGCTCTCTTTTCTCTCTAATATTTTATTTTTTTAGCATTTTTAATATTGAATGTAATACAGACAAAATGTGATTTGTGATTCTTTACTGCATCATTTTACCATTGGCATTACATTAGCTTTCCCATTAAAATCCACCCCAAATTATCTGAGAAAAGAATTTATAATATGCGTGGCTTTGTAGTTCTGACAAATGGCATTCTCTAGAATGTATATATGGCTCTGGTTTTCTTTGGGATGAGAACTTTTCTTGTGTGGGGGGGATGTGTATGATTCTCCTTCTTGTGTATCATAATTGATACCCTTTACATAAAATAATGATTTTAAACTCTGATGACAACAGAGTGATCACCATCTATCTTCAGATATATCACAGAATAATGATTTATATATTTGAAGATAGCTGGTGATCACTGTTGTCATCAGACTTAGATTCATTAGTTTTCTTATAGATAACATCCCCTGATCAAAAAAATTTTTAAGTAAACCAGTGTGTTCTATTTTAAGTATTTATAGGCCATTTGTGTTTTCACCTAAGTCCTAGAGAACCCCAAGTAAATTTTGACAGTAGTGTTAATATTTAGTGAAAGTGCAAAATAGGTCTTATTTGAAATGGTTTATTATCACAAAATATCAAATACAGACATTTGTATGGTAAAGCATTTGGGCATGTGATTTCTGTCTTAAGAATCCAGCTTTGAGAAAGTCTAGGGTTTTGTTAATCTAATGTTACCTCATTGATGGTTACCAATATTAAAATACAAAAGTGTTTTAGAGTAAGGATGCTTTCTTCCTTGTTAACTTTTTAAATATATCAATCTAATTATTTCACTCCAGTACAAACAACATGTATTTGTCAAGTGTCATTGATGAGTATAATTATCTTTCACCTTTTCTTTGGGCAGAGGATGACCCAGTTTTCAGTAGACAAGATAACAGTCGCAGTGAAAAAGAGACCACACAAGCAGCACATGAAACAGAACCAGAATCAGGGTCTCAGCCTCGGCCTGCTATATTATCTGGCTATTTTAAACAGTTTCAGAAGTCTTTACCACCACGATTCCAGCGGCAGCAGGTAACAATAAAAACATTTTATCTTGTATGTGTGATTAAAAAGGTTTATTGTTCAGTAGTATAAGAAATAATTTGACATAAAACTCAAAATACACAAAGCATACAAATTTTCCCTGAAAAATTTCCTCCTTTTAAATTAGTAAAAGTTTGTTGATAAGGGCTTTACTGTGAAACTTCTGTGTCGTTCCTTTTTTCCATCTGCCTCATTTATAGAAACCATCTTCCTTTCTAGGAAGTGGTTTCTGCAGTATAATTAATGAGTGATTAGTTGCTTAAGTCACATGTAAGGCAAAATGTCATAACTTATTCTTTGTTCTTTTGTCTTGCCACCTCTCACTGTCACATGTGTTTGGAATTCTTTTCCCTCAAGGTTTCAAAAAAGCCTGTTTTCTGATTGATTATATTAATTTATCACATGGAACTAAAGTCTCAGATGTAGGGTCCTGCTTTTTTTAGGAACAGATGAAACAGCAGCAGTGGCAGCAGCAGCAGCAGCAAGGTGTACTTCCACAAACGGTTCCTTCACAGCCATCCAGTGGTGCTGTCCCTCCACCACCACACAGACCTCTTTACCAGGCCATGCAGCCTCACCCTCAGCATTTGGCTTCTATGGGTTTTGATCCAAGGTGGCTCATGATGCAGTCATACATGGACCCGCGAATGATATCAGGTAGACCTGCTATGGATATTCCACCCATTCATCCTGGTAAGTTTAAGTTGGCATTGTCTCATGGCTCACTTGCAGTTTTGCAAGTTCAAAGTTTTTCATTTTCCCCACGTTTTTAGTCTTAATTCCTTTGAGAGTTATAATCTAGTAAGAACTTAAATAGAACTTTTTAATCATAAAGTTATGTGTCTTCTCTCAGCACAGAGTAGTTAAATGCCAGGTACTGTACCAGCAGTGTGGTAAGACCAAAGGGAAAATATATTTTCTCTCTTGCAAATACTATTTTAAAATTTTCAGGTGGAAAATTGCTATCTTAGTTATAATATCTGTTATTCGCTACATTGTTTTTATTCCTTCAGGTGTTTCAGCATTTGAATTTTGTCCATATATTATATATTACAGCTTTTCAATTTTCTCTATCATTTGCCAGCCTAACACTTGGATTTCCTAATAGTTTAGCTAAAAACAGATAAAATAGCAGTCTTTATCAGAATAAATCCAGATAATCCAGTACCAAGACAGTCTAGAGGAAAATTTAGAGGTGACAAAAATATGATCAAGAATCACATCTTTATTTTAAAATTTACACTGTAAATTTTAAATTTAAGAGGCATAATTTATAGCATATTGATCAACTAAACTAGATTAATGGGATTTTCTATAGAAAATGTTTTTCTGAAAATTTATCACTTGGTGTAATTCTCATAATGTTTAACATGCGTAGAGTCACGGTGCTTGTTATCTGATTTTTATAGGCATTATCTTTTCTTTCCTTTAAAGTAAAATAGGCTGTTCTTATGGTTTTGCTTGCTTTGCTTCCTCAATTTTTAAATCTATTTAAAAGCAACGATAAAAATCTCATTCACAGAAAAACTCAATATAATTTTCACTGATTATTTTTTTGAATTAAACAGTTTTACTTGCCAAAAGTATTTCTTTGTTTTAAATATAGAATGTCCAAATAGTAATTAAGTAATAATGTAGATTCTACTTCTATAATGATTTTGTTTCCTTCGTTCTCCTACCTCCACCCCCCAATCTTTTTCTGATCTTTTGTATAGGAATGATTCCTCCTAAGCCATTAATGAGAAGAGACCAGATGGAAGGGTCACCGAGCAGCTCTGAGTCATTTGAACATATAGCTCGCTCTGCAAGAGATCATGCAATTTCCCTCTCTGAGCCTCGTATGATGTGGGGGTCAGATCCCTATCCTCATACTGAGCCTCAGCAGGCCACCACTCCCAAGGCAACAGAAGAACCTGAGGATATAAGGTAATTATTAAAATTATTAGTAGACCAATAGAATATTGTGGGGAAACGAAAACTGTGTAGTCTCTCTGAAGATCTTTCTGATTTAGGACTGAGCCACCGATGTGATTTTCTCCCATTTTAGTATGCCTTATTTCATTCTAGGACGTATTTTCCTTTTTCTGGCATTTCTGTATTGATTAGGGCATTTTATAACGTAGTTCTGTACACTTAGTTAAATGCTGAAATTCAGTGGTGGATGTTAAAATTGGCAAGATTCTGCTGTTGATTAGGTACTTGACATGTAATGTGGCTAAAGTGTGGATGTAGTTCTTCCACTAACGAGAAATATGGTAGACATTTAATTATCGATATCTTATGGAAGTTTTCTAAGGCTGAGTTAAGGACAAACACTAATTTATAGAGTTACTTTGAAGTGTCAGACAGTTGGTGATCTCTAACAGTTTATAATCATGAAGTTAGAACTTCTGCCCTTTTAAGGAGTATGTTATGGTGTTCTAAAATTCTGATTCAGTGGGAAAGATGGACCTACTCTAGTGCGCTCTCGTTATAAGTGGAAATGACTAGTTTCGGTATTAAAAATTCACATCAGCATGGTCTAAACTTCCTCTTAAGGAATGAGCTTCATTTGTTTTTAATTGTGGGGGTAGAAACATAGCATATCTGCCCTCCTATCAAAATTTTAAGTGTGTAGTATAAGCATAATGTTGTACAACAGATCTCTAGAACTTTTTAATCTTGCACAACTGAAATTTTTTACCCATTTAATCATACTCATTTCCGCCTTCCTCTTAGTCCCTGGCAATCACCTTCTGTGTGGATGAGTTTGATTACATTATATAGTATATATAAGTGGAATCATGCAGCATTTTTCCTTCTGTGACTGGTTTATTTCACTTAGTGTAATGTCCTCATCCATGACATAGCATATAGCAGGATTTTCTTTCTTTTTTTAATACTAAACAACATTCTATTGTATGCATTTACCACATTTTCTTAAGCCATTCATCTGTCGGTAGGCATTTAGGTTGTTTCTATCTGTTGGCTATTATGAATAATGTTGCACTAAACTTTTTATAGAGACATAAAGCTCTTTATGATAAGGATCCATTTTTTTCTTTTTAAATTAGAGGGGTTATTTTGCGGTACATGTACCTGTGAGAAAGATTTTTGCCTTCATGGCTGTTATTTCTTTGAATTCTCCTTATCATAGGCCTGAAGCCCCATTGGATCAGGAACAGATAACTGCTGCTTATCCAGTAGAACATAGTCAGTTAGAGGCTCATCCAAAAGCAGACTTTGTCAGAGAATCAAGTGAGACAGAAGTACAGAAGTTTTTAAGCAGATCAGTGGAAGACATTAGACCTCATCATACTGACACAAATAATCAGCCTGCTTGTTTTGATGTACCTGATCAAAAGACTGTATCCATTCAAGAAGAGCGAATTTCAGCTGGAGAAAGTCAGCCTGCCCGGAAAAGAAGTGTTTCCCATGGATCTAACCATACTCAAAAATCAGAGGAGCAGAGAAATGAGCCATCTGCAAGCATTCCTAAAGTAACTAGCAGATGCATTGATTCAAAAGAACCAGCAGAAAGGTCAGAGGAAAAACCAAAGAAAGAGGGCTTTATACGATCTTCTGAAGGACCAAAACCTGAAAAACTGTATAAATCTAAATCGGAAACTCGTTGGGGCCCAAGGCCTAGCTCCAACAGAAGAGAAGAAGGTAATGATAGGCCTGTGAGAAGATCAGGTCCTATTAAAAAACCTATACTTAGAGATATGAAAGAAGAACGAGAGCAAAGGAAGGAGAAAGAAGGAGAAAAGGGAGAAAAGGTCATCGAAAAAATGGCAAAACCTGAAAAGACAGAAAAGAAAGAGCCTCTTCCTCCACCCCCACCACCTGTGGCACCGCTTCAGCCACAGTCGGTTCCACTGCCACCTCAACCAGAACCAGAGAAATTTCCTTCAGTAGAAACTTCACCTTCAACTTTGGTGCAAAAGCCACCTCAGGATACTGAGAAGCCTTTGGAACCTGTAAGTAGTGTTGAGGTAGAGCCTGCAGCTAAAACTGTAAACCAGCAAACTGTCACAGCACCAACAGTCAAGGAAGAAAAGCAACCTGAGAAAGTCATCAGCAAAGACCTTGTTACAGAGAGGTCTCGACCAGATTTAAGACCAACAGCTAAGAAAGAATCAACTTTACCCCCTAGGGCCTATTGGAAAGAAGCTAGAGATAGAGATTGGTTTCCAGATCAAGGGTACAGAGGTCGAGGCCGAGGTGAATATTACTCCAGAGGGCGAAGCTATAGAGGCTCTTATGGAGGGCGTGGCCGGGGTGGTAGAGGACACACTCGAGACTATCCTCAGTATAGAGACAGTAAGCCACGAGCAGAGCATGTGCCTCCAGGGCCCCTCAGACAGCGAGAAGAAAGTGAAACACGAAGTGAGAGCTCTGATTTTGAAGTAGTTCCCAAAAGAAGAAGACAGCGAGGTTCAGAGACTGACACAGACAGTGAAGTTCATGAAAGTGCAAGTGACAAGGATAGTTTAAGCAAAGGTAAACTTCCCAAAAGAGAGGAACGGTCTGAAAACAAAAAACCTGTAAAGCCTCCATCTTCTTTCAAGCCTGAAAATCATGTCCGAATAGATAATAGACCTCTAGAAAAACCTTTTGTAAGGGATGATGATAAATCTAAACCAGGCTTCCTTCCTAAAGGAGAGCCTACAAGGCGAGGCAGAGGGGGAACATTCAGACGTGGTGGAAGGGATCCTGGAGGTCGCCCGTCACGCCCTTCCACTTTACGAAGACCTGCTTATCGGGACAATCAGTGGAACCCAAGGCAGGCAGAAGCTCCTAAACCAGATGATGGAGAGCCACCAAGAAGACATGAGCAGTTTATTCCTATGCCAGCAGATAAACGGCCTCCAAAATTTGAGCGAAAATTTGACCCAGCTAGAGAGAGGCCCCGAAGGCAGCGTCCTACCCGACCACCGAGGCAAGATAAACCTCCCCGATTTAGACGGCTAAGAGAGAGGGAGGCTGCTTCAAAAACCAATGAGGTGGCAGTGCCCACAAATGGCACAGTTAGTAATGTGGTTCAAGAACCAGTTAATACTGCTGGGGATGTTTCTGGGAATAAGACACCAGACTTATCTAATCAGAACTCTTCAGATCAGGCAAATGAAGAATGGGAAACAGCTTCTGAAAGCAGTGATTTCAATGAGAGGCGCGAAAGGGATGAAAAAAAAAATGCTGATTTGAATGCACAAGTGGTTGTAAAGGCTGGAGAGAATGTTTTACCTCCAAAAAGGGAAATAGCAAAGAGAAGTTTTTCTAGTCAGAGACCTGGCGTAGATCGCCAGAATCGGCGTGGCAACAATGGTCCACCCAAATCCGGAAGGAATTTCTCAGGTCCTAGGAATGAAAGAAGAAGTGGCCCACCATCAAAAAGTGGAAAACGAGGGTGAGTATTTTGTGTTAGATATAATTAATTATGCACCTTCTCTTTTTTTTTTTTGGCCGCCATGTGGCTTGTGGGATCTTAGTTCCCTGACCAGGGATTGAACCTGGGCCCTTGGCAGTGAAAGCACAGAGTCCTAACCACTGGACCACCAGGGAATTCCCTACTTTTGCACCTTTAGCGAAGCTAAAAGTATACTTCTTGGTTGAACTGTGCAAAGGAACTAGTCTATAGAGGGCCAAGACATTCTTCTCCTAGAATTTTTTTCTATTCTAAAAGTGTAAGGGTGCTTGAGAAAGAGGTTAGTGTGTCTCAGGAGTCTGCCTGTTGTTACGTTACATTTCTCAAAAGAGTCCTGTTAGGAATTTGTAGGTTTGGGAAAATCTACACACCTAGGGCAGGACCTATACAGTGTCTTCCATTTGGTAAATCATCTTACTGATGATGAGCAGCCTGCCTTTATTTCTTGGTTTCCCTTTGGAAAACTGGTGCTTACAGGTGTCCTCTGGGACTTAAATTAATATGTTGTAACCATATACAGTCACTCTGTACTGGTTTCTAGAGAGTGAATGTTGAAACTTAAGGATAAATTATATTCCTCACTCAAGTTGCAAACCTACAATAAATGATCCAGCTTAGAGAGAGGCCTAGAAAGCAAAGTCCTGCCCAACCACCAAGGCCACCAGTAACATAAATACCATGTCATTGGTGGTGTTTTTAAAAGAATTTTTGTCAGCTATGCTAAACTTGGTCTGTTTTTTTAAATATTAAAATGTTGGTTATAGTAAATTATTATGTTTAGTATTAGGAAACATTATAAAGTAGCGTTATTCCTAGTTTTAAATCTAGGCTCTGGTGTTTACTAGTGGTATAAACTCTGCTTCCTCAGCAGTAAAAGGGGGAGAAAGTAATAGTACTTATAAAAATGTGTGAAGATTTAGTGACATGATATTTGTGGAACACTTAATGTAACACCTGGTATATAGTAAGCAACTATTATTATGGCCTGCCCGTTTGTTCTTTTTTTTAAAAACCAATTCCCAGATTTGCAGCCTGAGCTGGTAGGAAATTTATTCAGGCAAAGTATCTTAATCTGCATTGGTTAGTTACTGACACTTAGCATTTCAGGTTACTATACCAGTCAGCGAAAATGTTTTTGCTTTCTGATAAGTTAGAAGAAGTTCCAGGGAAATAATACTACCAGTTGTGTTTGAGTACCTGCTTAACACAGAATTTAAATCTCCCTTTAAAAGTCAAAAGAATAGGATAACATATAAGTTAAAATAACAATGTATCAATAGTTGTTGACTGTAACCAAACTATTAGAATTTCAAGTAATAATACTCAAGGGAAAAATTGATCAGATTTGTGTGCACTGTAGATCTCAACTACTTAGCAAGACTTTTGTGCTATGTAGATGATAACAACTTTGAACCTGCAGAAATAGCAGTTATTGGCTGTAGTGAAATGAATGTTTTGCAAGAGTCCCATTTAGAAGAAATGAATTCATTCTTCACCTGTTTGAGGTCATGCTTTTTGTCAGGCTCTTGTTAAGCTTTTATCTTGAGTAATACTATAGACTGAGCTGGAAATGAATTGGTAAGGCCATTTTTCATGGTGTATTTTCATGAAGTTTTTATAAAATGAACCCAAGAAAAGAATCTCTTAGGTAAAAAAAACACCCTGTAGAAATACCTTTGGTTTTGTGACGTGAATCGTTTCCATATTAAAACTGGTTTTTAAAATGTTTACATGTATATAAATCTGATTGAACTTTTAAAAAAAAACATACTTGTAGTGTAAGCATAGAATTCTTTAAAAAGAAATTTTGATATGCTGCCCTCTTGTGGAGAAGATCCACTAGTGAATACTTTGGACTAGCTTGGATCACAGAAATTTTCTGCTATAAACAATGTTGATAGCTCATTTATCACATGATAGACACAGTAAGAATAGACACGATAAGAACCTTCAGAGGATAATTAGAATTCTAGAATTTAATTGCTGGAAAGAATCCTAAGGAGCTTGTCTTATCTCCTTTACTGGGAAGCTCCATCTTAGTGAAGTTGTACCCAACCAAAGTCACTAAAGCTTGTTGGTTTTAGAGTTAGGGTCTTCTATCCCACTGTTATTTCTTCTTAGATTGAACTTTAGAAACTGCCACTGAGAGCATTTTTCTTTTGTTCGGATATGTAGAGGTAGTAATAAAATCTCAAATTATTATTTTATAGGCCATTTGATGACCAGTCGGCAGGCACAGCTGGTGCTGATCCTGTCAATGGCAGCTCTGCACACCACCAGGAAGGAGCCCCTAATGGTACAGGACAAAAGAACTCCAAAGATTCTACTGGGAAAAAAAGAGAAGAGCCCAAACCAGGCCCTAAAAAACCCAAAGAGAAAGTGGATGCACTATCACAGTTTGATCTCAACAACTATGCAAGTGCGTCTCAGGTCCCTTTTATATATCTATCTGTTTATCTATTTGTTACATTTAAATAGATACTGTAAATAAAGAAGTCATCAAAAAAGAAAGAGTTGGACTTCAAGGTAGAGATAGAGACTGGTTATGAATCACCAACTGATATAGCTTTAACTGAAATAACACCAGCTTTTAGCATAGGCTTGAGTGCTTGATAAAATTCTTGTTAAAGGTAATCCACAGAGTTTCACTGTTCTTCTTTAAAAAAAAAAAAAGGAGGAAATTAACCACTAAGCAGGTGTGGGGAAGCACAGAAAACCAAATGTGAAGATGCTTAGTTATATCTGTACATATTCTGTGTCTGAAAGGAAAGAAATATTAACCTCAGTGAGTTATGACCTTGATAAAATTGGCATCTAAGATACGATAAATAGAGAATAAATAATAGGATGGGAGGTAGTGTTGCTATGGATAAATGCTTTCAGAAAGCCATAGAGTGATAGGATATCAAATGTGAAGGATAACACAGCAAGAAGGAAATATTTGATGAAGAAGTTAACAAGGAGATTCCTTGAGTAGACACTTATATTGATACATGTAAAAATGTGCTATTTGCCATTCATTCAGATGAGACTTAAGCTGGAAATACTGAATAAGATTGAGAGATTTACTAAGTTAAGACCAGATAGTAGTAATGGGAAACTTGGGTTAGGTACTTTTGTTATATCAGTATTAGAGATGTAGATGAGAGTTTTCTTTCATCTAGTTAATACTTATTTATACATACTAAATTTGATTTGGGCCCAGGACTTTGGCATTATTATTTCTAGACCAGTGGTTCTCAAAGCGTGTTCCTCAGACCATCAACATCACCTGGAAATTTGTGAGAAATACAGAATCTTGGGCCCTACCCCAGACCTGCTGGATTAGAAACCCTTGGAGTGTGAAGCAATCTGTGTTTTAACAAGTTCTCCAGGTGATTCCGATGCACGCAAACTTTTGAGAGCTAATTCTAGACTACCATTTTAGGATTCACGTGGGAAAGAAATAAACTTATCTTAATTGCGCGTTTTAAGAATTTTTAGAACTGTGGTTCTTAACAGGAATGGTTCTGCATTTGGCAATCTCTGGAGATATTTTTGGTGTCAAAACTGGTGGGATGCTGCTGACATCTTAGTGGGTATAGGCCAGGAATGCTGCTAAACATCCTACCGTGCACAGGACAGCTAGCTCAAAATGTTAATACTGCTAAAGTTGGAAAGTTCTGATTTAGAGAGAGCAATTAAAGTAAATCCATAGGAAGCTTGGGTGCTAATCTTATTGTGGTCCATGAGAAGAGATTAACATCCATCTAAACACTACATTTGGAAAATGATAAGTGAAGATTACAAAAGTCCACAGAACATGGCAGATTTCTCAAATATTTGTTTACTAGTCTCTCTTTTTCCAAACAACTTCTGGAGTAGAAATTTTGCAAAGTATTATATTATTGGATTAACACAATATAAAAAGGTAAGAAGTCAATTATTTCTGAATTGATAATGGAAATTGAGCTATTAGTTTTAACTTGTTGAAGTTAATTTTAAGAGTCATCTTTAGGTTCTTTTCCTAAAAATGTTCTATAATTTCCTAAAAATGGTCTTCCTAATAATGTCCCATTAGCCCAAAACGTTGCAAAGCACCAGGCAAGAACAGGGTGTTGAGAACAAAGTATTGTTCACATGTCCGTAAATGCTTCATGTAATTGAGTGAACTATTCAAAAGGTTTCTAACGGAGCTTTTAGGCAAGAAAATTAAAATAATGAGTGATGGGGCTTCCCTGGTGGCGCAGTGGTTGGGAGTCCGCCTGCCGATGCAGGGGACACGGGTTCGTGCCCTGGTCCGGGAGGATCCCACATGCCGCGGAGCGGCTAGGCCCGTGAGCCATGGCTGCTGAACCTGCACGTCCGGAGCCTGTGCCCCGCAGCGGGAGAGGCCACAAGTGAGAGGCCTGCGTACCGCAAAAAAAATAATAATAATGAGTGATGGCATGACTATGAAGATGAGCTTTAAACACACACACTTTTTAGTTTAAGTGAAAAACCGAGATGAATTTAGAATTATGAAGAGGTCTCTTCACAAGTCTGAAATACTGGAGTGCATGACATCCTTAGAAATGTTGGACTAAAACCTTGCATTGAGATGAGCATATGCTCCATTTTACACAGTTAATTTCTTTTTTTTTCTTTTGACATCTTTATTGGAGTATAATTGCTTTACAGTGTTGTGTTATACACAGTTAATTTCTTAAAGGATTTAGAACACAAGTAGAAGCGTCATAGATAAATCAGAATCAATTGGCTTTTTCCTTTGAAATTAAACTTTTATTAGAAAAACAGTAACAGTAATAGGTTTATAAAGAGTGAAAGCCAGTCTTAGTATTTATTTTTTGTTTCCCTGTCAGTGTTTCTATAAATGCAAATTTTTAGCTATTTAAAAGGAACTGTTTGCCAGTAGATTCCCTATGATCCACTCCATGGTCATATTCTCTTGCCAGGCCCTGCAAGTTATCACCATTCTGAATTGTATATGTATCATTCCCAAGCGAGTATCTATTTTTATTATGTGTTTCCCGATCAGAACATATTATATATTTATATTTGCAAAATTAAAATAATTTATTTGAATTGCCTCACCCTTTTCTTATATTTATTGTGCAAACATTATGCCTACAACCCAAAATCACATCACCTGGACTATTTTTATTTTTCTTCTAAGTATTAGTTAATGGATCTAGATTTCTTATACTCACTGGAATATAGAATAATTTAACAAGATAGCCAGAATAATTGTTAGAGAATGAGTTGAAAGTATATCTTGAATTATTCTTCCACTGGGTTATTATGATGTATGTACATCTATGCCACTTTACATTCACATGGAACTTTAACATGTGTTTCATGTTTTTAACAGCTCCACATTATAGACAATAGTCTACGTAAACTAGAGGCATTAAGAATCATAAGACCAGCTTAGTTGTTCAACACCGCATTGTTAGCACATCAGCCTCTCAGAGCTTATTACATCCTTTGAAAAGGGGAAACAATAGTAATACCCACCTCTTAGAATGGTTAGATGCAAATGAGATAAAGTACTATGTAGATCTTTACAGCACAGCACACATCTTGAGGCTGGGAGAGGTAGAGGTTAAGTGATTTGACTACGATAAGACAATTTTGATTTTTCTTTTTTTTTTTTTTTTTATAAATTTATTTATTTTTGGCTGCGTTGGGTCTTCGTTGCTGCACGCGGGCTTTCTCTAGTTACGGAGAGCGGGGGCTACTCTGTTGTGGTGCGTGGGCTTCCCACTGCGGTGGTTTCTCTTGTTGCGGAGCACGGGCTCTAGGCACCCGGGCTTCAGTAGCTGTGGCTCACAGGCTCTAGAGCGCAGGCTCAGTAGTTGTGGAGCACAGGCTTTGTTGCTCCACGGCATGTGGGATCTTCCCGAACCAGGTCTCGAACCTGTGTCCCCTGCATTGGCAGGCGGATTCTTAACCACTGTGCCACCAGGGAAGCCCTTGATTTTTCTTTTAAAAAACAAGGCATTACCACTATATTGCTTAAGAAAAAAGGATGTATAATATATCATTCAAAGTAGATAGTCTCAGGACTTTTATTTTTAACCTGTTTATGAAATTTTTTCATATATCTATGAAATCTTTTCAAATTTTGCTGCTAAATGGCCATTTTATGGTGTGGGAAATGAGTTATATACTATGAGTTATGAGAACTAGATCTTTGCCATATCTTTTATTTTTTAATCACTACTGGACTAAACATTTCTATTTATCTCTTCAGTTGCAAAAAAATATCATTTTAAATCTTTTTGTATATCTGTAGGTGTTGTTATAATTGATGACCATCCTGAAGTAACAGTAGTTGAAGACCCCCAGTCAAATTTGAATGATGATGGTTTTACTGAAGTTGTATCCAAAAAACAACAGAAACGTTTACAGGATGAAGAACGCCGAAAGAAAGAAGAACAAATCATTCAGGTATAGCGTTTCAATTTGTTACTAGTTATTTAGATTGTTGCCCAAAATATACTAGGAAATGGTCAAGGTTTCTATCCACCTATAAGGTCAGGGCTGCAGTTATTATTCAAGTTTTGAGAATGACCTGATTTTTCACAACTTTAAACTTTTTAACCAGAATGAGGTAAATTTTAAGTAGAATGTAATCACTAGCTCACCATTTGCCTTAGAGAAGACCATCTTTACTTTATTTCAAAATATATCTTGTTTGCCCCATCATACTTCATTGCAGAGTTAGGGTTAATTTTAAATCATCTTGGAAACTTAATGAATACAGCTGCCATGATCTCTAATAACTTGCAGATTCTTGACCTATACAAGTTTCTGTTGTAATCTAAATTAGTTCTTTGAAATACATAGTATGAATCATGATACATTATTTCCTTTAGATCAACCCAACACCCATTTTACTAAATGCTGACAGAGGATAAAAATAAATAGAGCACATAGGTCATAGCGATAAAGAGCCCTAACAGGTGAGAGGCTTAAAAGCAGGAAACACTGTAAAAATCCTATGTGGTTGGTAATATTGAGTTTAATTGAATATAATTCTTGGGACTAGATATTTTCAGAAGTCATTTATTTGTTATTATTGTTTAGGAAGATACATTAGTGTGTATTTTATATAGCATAATACCTAGCAACACTCCCAGGATTAATGCTTCTGTGGCAAACATGAGTTGAGTGAAGTCAGTAATTTTTTGTCAGGTGGGGTCAGATTTTGCTGCCAAATGAATTTAGTGCGAATTTCCTTAATTTCTTTAACTTAAGAATAGTGGAAAAGAGATTGTGGACCTGTATATCAAGAATATATAATACATATTTGTCTTTTTTTCCCCTATAGCATCTTGTAATTTAAAATCTCATTGGCAACCTTGATGTTTTTATTCTATCAAGTAGCTATTTTGTAAAGTAAAGGAGCTAAATTAGCAGTAGATAGCTTTGTTGGAATGTCTATTTATGAACTATTACTTTCAGCTGTGTTACTGACACAAATGATTCCTGCAAATTTTTTAAGGTCTGGAATAAAAAGAATGCAAATGAAAAAGGAAGAAGTCAGACTTCTAAGCTCCCGCCAAGATTTGCCAAAAAACAGGCTACGGGAACCCAGCAAGCACAGCTTCCAGCTTTGGCTCTAGCCTCAGCTCCAGCTCCAGGTTCAGCCTCAGCTCCAGGTCCAGCCACAACCTCAGCTCCAGTTCCAGCCTCAACCCCAGCTCCAGTTTTAGCATCGCCCTCGGCTCCAGTTCCAGCCCCATCTGCAGTCCCAGTCTTTACCTCCACCTCAGCTCCACTCCCAACCTTAGCCTCAGCCTCAGCTCCAGTTCCAGCCTCCACCTCAACTACAGCCACAGCCTCTTCTCCAGCTCCAGCTCCAACCCCAATCCTTGCCTCCGCTTCCACCCCAGCCTCTGTCCCCATCCTTGCCTCAGCCTCAATTCCTATCCTTGCTTCAGCTCTATCACCAGCTTCAGCTCCACCTCCAGCCACCTCAGCCCCAGCTGCCCCCACCTCAGCCCCGACTGTCCCTGCCTCAATCCCAGCCCCAGCCCCAACCCCTGCCCTAGTCCAAGTCTCAGTCCCAGCCCCTACTGCCCCAGCCCAGACTCAGGGACAGACTCACAAACCAGTCCAGAGTCCACTACAGACTACAACACAGTCTTCAAAACAGCCACCTCCTTCAATTAGACTACCTTCAGCTCAGACACCTAATGGCACAGATTATGTAGCCACAGGAAAACCCATCCAGACCCCACAGTCACATGGCACTCTTACAACTGAATTATGGGATAACAAGGTGGCCCCACCAGCTGTGTTGAATGACATCTCTAAGAAATGTAAGTGTGCAACAGGAAGTGAGGGGTGGGAAATGGCAAGGGAATTGGGGGTTTTCAATTTTATTTATATACTCAGTATGTTTTTTCCTAG
This sequence comes from Monodon monoceros, assembly GCF_005190385.1. NCBI lineage: Eukaryota > Metazoa > Chordata > Mammalia > Artiodactyla > Monodontidae > Monodon > Monodon monoceros. The sequence continues at coordinate 56,107,428 of NW_021703774.1, read as the reverse complement.
GCATTTCTTTTTCCTCAGTAGGAAGCAGTAACAGTAATCTTTTCTTAGCTTTCTTTCTTAACACCTTTGTTTCTAAGACAAGTGTGTTATATTTTTAACAGCCATATTTTATGGACACAACTCTGTTGATAAAACAATGGTACAATGTTTTGGAGGAGATTATTTTGGTATGCAAGAATCTCTTTAAGTATTATATACCATGTGAAAAGTCATTGTTTTATTATCTAGCTACCATTAAAAGAAAGGGTTAAATGGATTAAAGATTATTAGCCTCTAAATTTTAATGGTCATATTTCCTGTGGCTTCTCCTTCTCAGTAGGTCCCATTAGTCCACCACAGCCACCTTCAGTCAGTGCATGGAATAAGCCCCTAACATCATTTGGATCAGCTACTTCATCAGAGGTAGGAACAGACTTAATAATGGATTTTGTGGGGTTAGTGTGGCAGAGTTTCCTTAAAACAGTTTCTCAAACTTTGGCATGCATCAGAATCACCTGGAGAGCTTATTAAAGTAGATTGCTGGGACCCATGCCCAGAGTTTCTGATTCATTAGTTCTGGGCTAAGGCCTGAGTACATTTCTTATAAGTTCCCAAGTGATGTTAATGCTACTGAATCTCAACAGTTATAAGCTGCTTCTCACCTTTAGACATATTAAGGTTAACATTTTAAAAGTTCTAGCTTTGTGACACAGAGAGTATAAGTGCAATTACTATTTTCTGGACTGTTCTATGTTTTTAATGATATGCACGTTTGAATAATCAGTATAGTTAGCTAGAAGCAGAGTTTCCGGGAAGTTGTTCTAACGTAATTTCTCAAACACGCAGTATTGGTAATTGACTATTTAGGCCAGCAATTCTTCATTCATTGAACAAACATTTATTGAGCACTTGTGATGGTATCAGGCACTGTCCTAACCTGTGGCCTTAGAAGAAGTGGGTGGTGGTGTGAAAACAGAATAAAAACCCTGTGCTCATGGGGCTTCCATTGTAGTTGGGGAGAACCAACAATAAATAACACATAGAATGTTAAATGGTGATCAGTGCTGAGGAGAAAAGCAAAAGCAAGGAAGGTGTATAAGGAATTTCCCAGGCGGTGTGGAGACAGCTTAAAATAGGGTGGCCAGAAAAGGCTACTTAGGTGACACTTGAATTAAAGACTTGAAGGAGGTAAGAGAGCATGCTATTCAGTTGTCTGAGGAAAAGTGAATTCCTGGTTCAGAGAATAGTAAATACAAAACCCTAACACAGGAGCATGCCTGGTGTGTTTGAAGAGGTCCATATGGCTGGATTGAAGTAAGGGATGAAAAGAGAACAGATGAGGTTAGAAAGATAATAGGTGGAGGATCTGGTAGGGACTTCGGGCATGGTAGGAAGACAGTAGATAGTTTTGAGAAAAAGAGTGACAGCATCTGACTTTTTAAAAGACTATTCTTAGTAGTCTGTTAAGAACAGTCTGTGGGAGCAAAGAATAGATGGTAAGATGCTGTTGCAATAATCAAATGATGATAGCTTAAACCAGGAAAGTGACATTAAAAGTGATCAGAAATGGTTGGTTTCTGGGTATTTGAAGATAGGGCTCATAAATTTACTGATGAATTAAATGTGGTATGTGAGAAAAGGGAGTCAGTTATCTCCAAAGCTTTTGACTTGAGCAACAAAAGGGATAGAGTTCCCATCAGTTGAGATTGGGAAGCTGTAAAATGAGTCATCATTGGGGAAGAAGATCAGGGAATTCAGTTTTGAACTTGTTAGATTTAAGATGTTTATTACACATCTAAGTGGAAATGTCAAGTAGGTAGTTGAATATAAGAATTTGTAGGGCTTCCCTGGTGGCACAGTGGTTGGGAGTCCGCCTGCCAATGCGGGGGACACTGGTTCGTGCCCCGGTCCGGGAGGATCCCACATGCCACGGAGCGGCTGGGCCCGTGGGCCATGGCCGCTGGGCCTGTGCGTCCGGAGCCTGTGCTCTGCGGTGGGAGAGGCCACAGCAGTGAGAGGCCCACGTACCACAAAAAAAAAAAAAAAAGAATTTGTAGTTCAGAGAAGATAGTCTAGTTTGACTACATAAATTTGTAAGTCATTAGATGGTGCTTAAGTGATGACGTTGGTTGAGGTCACGAAGGGAGAATGAGTTCTAAAAGTAGTTAGAAAAAGAGAAGAGAAACAAAAACCGAGTCCCAACTCAGGGAGTTGCGAGAGATGGAGAAGCTAAGTGATGAGAAAAGTGTCCTGGAATCCAAGTGAAAGATGAGTTTAAAGAGGGGTAAATCAAGTGTGTCACATGCTGCTAGAAAGTCAAGTAAGACAGACCCTGAGAATTGACAGTTGGCATTAACAATGTGGAGATCACTGGTGACTTTGACAAAAAAAATGTTGGTGGAGCACTTGGTGCAAAAGCCTGGTTAGTGTGAATTTAAGAGAAAATGGGAGAAAAGATGAGTACAGTCGTCCCTCAGTATCGCAGCGGGATTGGTTCTAAGATCCCCCACAGATACCAGAGTCCAATGATACTCAAGTCTCTTGTATAAAATGGCACGGTATTTGCATATATTTATCTCTAGATTACTTGTAATACCTAATACGATGTAAATGCTATGTAAATAGTTGCCGGTTTGCAGCAAATTCAAGTTTCACTTTTTGGAACTTTCTCGGGTGTTTTTTTGGTTTTTTTAATCCAGGGGCGGTGGAGCCCATGGATGCTGAGGCAAGGCTGACTGTGTAGAGAACCTAGAGTAGTTTTGCCGTTAAAGGGGAGCAGAGAAATGTCAAGGAAGATACAGATTTTGTTTTTCTTCTTTTTTCCTTTCAGGGAAGTCTTCCTGTTGTTCCCTACCCCCAGTTCAGCTTTCTGACTTAGGTCTGGAGTAGGCCTCATCATCTGTTTTGATTTTTTTAAGTTCTACAGAGAACTCTTTGTAAAAATAGAATTAAGAGTCACTGGATTCTGTATCTGAGATGCCCAGTTTAATCATTTTTCCTCTGCCTATTTGTTTTGACATTATGATTAATTAGAACATTTCTTGTACAGAAAGTTGATTTTTCATTACTAATGAGAAGGATGGAGTAGAAAGTTTCTTTTGTTTTGGATGAGTGTACTGGTTTAATAATTTTATTAAAATGTTTGGTCCAGGTTTTTAAGTTGACATTAAAATACAGGAACCATAATCTCTCAGCTGCAAGATTTTTGTTGTAGACATTCCACTACAAGTTGATAATACTAGAAGGATGCTTACATTCTTCTTCAGCCTCTTGGAGCACCAGGATATTTTGTTGGTATCTCATTTTTCTCATGCATATTTTTCTTCATCCTCTTTATGTTCTTTATATTTTCTGGATAGAATGATTTTATCATCTCTCCTTGTCTTATCTATATTTTATAGACATTTTTTGTTTCAAAGAATATAATATTGTCTAACGTTCTCTAAGTCCCATTAACTATTTTAACTAGTCCCATTAACTATATTAACTATTTTCCTATTCATTTAACTATTTATAAGTTCTTAATTGTTTTGTACATAAAATCAATAGCTTTCAGCTATTAAGTACTGCACCATTCTCTCTTCTAAGATTAATTGTACATTTATATTGAACTGACTAGAAAATTTCAACATTGACTAAAACAGAGATGTTTATTCTAAGTTATATCAGTACTCTTTGTCTGTAGTTGAAAGTGAATGTTCAGATATTAAAAATAGATCTGGATGACATGCCTTATTCCTACTGTTGACATTGTTATACTGATAAGTATAACAATAACCTTACACAGTAATTGACACACTTAATTCAGGGCTAGCAAAAATGATATGAAATAGTGATTTGATTATAAGACCAAGGCCTGAAGTTTAACTTTGTCCCTAGTTTTGTCTTTTTGTTTGTTCTTCCATGAAAAGGTTAAGTACAGTTTTTGTGGTTTCAGTTAACTGCAGTCAACCACAGCCTGAAAATATTAAATGGAAAATTACAGGAAAAAACAGTTCATAAGTTTTAAATTGCGCACACCCTTCTGAATAATAGCGTCATGAAATCCAGTGTTCCCACCCACCCATTAGTCATTTAGTAGCCATCTTGGTTATCAAGTTGGTCGTTTTGCTGTGCTTGTGTTCACATAACCCTTATGTAACTTAATAGTGGCCCCAAAGCGCAAAAATAGTGTGACTGGCAATTTGGATGTTCTCTTACTGTGCTTAATTTGTAAATTAAACTTTATCATCAGTATGTGTGTATAGGGAAAAAAACACAGTATGTGTACTCTTGAGTACTGTCTGTGGTTTTGAATGTCCACTGGGGGACATTGTTATAAACATCCTCAGGCTTACAAAACCCCATGTCATCTAACCTTCTGCTTGTCCATCTTCTGCCACTGTTCCTAATACCTGCTGTGTTCCAGCCTCACTAGTTGTTTTTTGTGTTTTTTGTGTTTTGTTTTTTTTTTAATTCCTGACCTTTACACTAGATGTTTGCTCTGCCAGAAACACCTTCCACTAATCCTATAGTTTAGATTCAGTTTCAGTATGACCTCCTAGGGCCTTTTTCTAAGTGGTTTAACCATATTTTAATTTTTGCATATCCCTTATCTAACTTTTTAGTTGTTTATTTTCTTCATCCATTATAATGCAAGTTAGATTGGTAGTGTCTGCCTGGATCAGCGCCTAGCACAAAGAAGGTATTACATAAATTAGCAGTTTAATTGATGAATGAATTTCTGATGTGTGTGCATGCCATTACCAATCACGAAGTACTTTCATATATATTAATTCATTTTATTTTCAAAGCAGAAGTGGGTGACACTGGAATTCCTATCTTTTTTCTGCTCCTCCATTAATTCATTCCTTTATCTCTTGCTGGTGGTGCCTTTCTGTATTTGTTTTACATTTGTTTTAAATGATGTTTTACATTTGTTTTAACTTGAAGCTGTGATTTGCCCTTCAACCCAGGGCACTTAAAGCCAGGACTTTAAAACTTAAGTCTTGTCCTAGTTTTTATTTTATCCATTGTTTTCTAATACAGATCAGTAGGGTTAAGGGAGTGTTCTCCTAAAACATAAACCAAGGTCAGTTAATCTCAGCTGGATGTAGATTGATTCAGACCTTCTATTGTACTTTTAAAATGTGTGCTATTACATAAATCATTCAGTCAAATTTGAACTCTGCTTTGAAGCAAGTATTTTTTTTTAAGTTTTTATCATTATAAAACCAGAGGGTTTTTTTTTAATATCTTTATTGGAGTATAATTGCTTTACAATGGTGTGTTAGTTTCTGCTGTATAACAAAGTGAATCAGCTATACATAAACATATATCCCCATACCTTCTCCCGCTTGCGTCTCCCTCCCACCCTCCCTATCCCACCCCTCTAGATGGTAACAAAGCACAGAGCTGATCTCCCTGTGCTATGTGGCTGCTTCCCACTACTAGCTAGCTGTTTTACATTTGGTAGTGTATACATGTCCATGCCATTCTCTCACATCTGAAGCAAGTTTTTAAATGTTCTCTTACTAGGGAACAAAGAATAGTCAAGAAAGTGGAGTTGAAATTGGAATTGACACAATTCAGTTTGGTGCTCCAGCTTCAAACGGGGGTGAAAATGAAATTGTTCCTGTGCTTTCGGAAAAAACTACTGACAAAATATCTGAACCTAAAGAACAACGGCAGAAGCAGCCACGGGCAGGCCCTATCAAAGCCCAGAAGGTAAATATAGTTCATGTTCCAGATATAATTGTATGAAAGCCACTAACACTTAAGGAGAATAAATAAGTTTCAAAATTGGATTAGTTTTCAGTGAATGTCTTTGATCATGATGTGTTTTTGTCATAAACATTGAATTTAGCTTCCAGATTTGAGTCCAGTAGAAAACAAAGAACATAAACCTGGTCCTATTGGAAAGGAACGTTCATTAAAAAATAGAAAAGTAAAAGATGCCCAACAGGTGGAGCCGGAAGGACAAGAGAAATCAAGCCCTGCTACAGTCAGAAGTACAGATCCTGTGGCAACAAAGGAAACCAAAGCAGTTTCAGAAATGTCTACTGAAATAGGAACAATGATCTCAGTATCATCCCCAGAATATGGCACTAACGTGAAGGTAAGCAATGTGCAGTGATTACCAGTTCAGTTGATGCAAACCACGTCTAAAATGAATGGGGAAAGCAGCAACAAAATACTTCTTTTTTTTTTCTTGAGGCATATAATTCTATAGCTTATAAGGGTTATTATTTCTTACAGAGAAGATTTTATTTCATGGTGTGCATATGTGATCTAAAGAAATTCCTTACAGTAAATTATTTTTCTATGGCAACTTAATTCTGGACTATTGAGTAGTTCAAAGTGAAAAAATATTTACCGAAGATTAGAATGCTTTTCAGCGTGTTTATAGACTTTGAAAGAATTGCTCTATATTACTTTTTATTTTGTTAATGGAGTTACAGTGGACCCCCCTCCTATCTTGCACACTAGTGAGATTCTGAAGTCAGGAAAGATAAACTAAAAGATAAACTTTTAGTAACTCCAGTATAGCCAGTTTTCTTTCAGGGTTGGAACAGATCATGTTTCATTGGTTGAGCACCAGAGGAATGGTTGACTTGCATTTAGGAACTACATTGAATGAAAGATGCATATCTTTAGAAATACTCATTAAGGCAAGATACACTGAGTGACTTTATGGGGACTGACACTTGTGGGAGTAGCAAATTTATATCTGCCATTTGGTGTTCACTCTGGAACATGTATTCATGGAGAAGAAAGGTAGATGGAATCTTTCATATTACTTGAATATTTTTCTCTTTTTAATTGCCATACAACTCAGTGCATAGAAGTGAAAAGCTTGTGTGACCTAACTCTGCCATGTTTAAAGAAGAGATTCATGATGATAAACAAGGAGTTTATCCTAAAACCTAATTAATTGTGACAACTAAGATCTTGACATTCATTTATCCATTTTTTATTTTGAAGAAAATAAAAAATCAATAGTTGAAAGTAAGCTATAGATTGAGTATAAGAACCACCCAGAGTTCTTTTAGAAATCCATAGAAATAACTATTTGACACTGTTGACAACCTCCTAGTACTATACAGTATATTTTTTAAATGTATAGGACCCCAGCAGTGGTTGGAATGTGGTAGGTCCATGTTTGTTTTATCCCACTTTTGGTCTTTAAGATTTGAGTCTTAAGATCTGCTCTCCTCTCCTGCTTTCTTCCAAAACAAATTTACAACTGTTAGGCTGTTATTAGAAAGTGACTCTTTAATTCAGTTTAAAACGTATTTTTTTCTATTACCACTCCACAGGAGTCTGTAACAGACTATACTACACCTTCTTCCTCTCTGCCTAACACTGTGGCTACTAATAATGCAAAGATGGAGGATACTTTGGTTAATAATGTAAGTAATCAACCTGAGATGTGGCAAGTTTGAATAGGAACCTGGCTATTGTTATCTAATACACACTTTATAACCAATATTTAACCCTTCTCAGGGAAAAAGTTGATAGTAAGTTTGTATTTAGGAGCACTGTAATATAATTAGGGGAAATAGTCAAAGCTGAGTTGTTGCTTTTCCCCTGAAAGTCATCAGCTTTATGTTTAATATACAGGCTTGTGATGCTGAGGCTTGGTTTCATAAGTACTAATCCTATTAACCTGGTTTGGTAAGAATTTTTGTTCTTAGCTTTCACATTCTACAGATTCAGCATTTATTTGGTTGGTAATTTTGTTCTTAAATGACACCTTTTTATAATGCAGTGAAAGGTCATTTCACTTAAAAAGACAATTAGATTATTACCAAAGATTTATGTGTTTCTTTTTGAATTTAAAAAATTATACTGAACGTTAACAACTTCATTCCTCTTGTGAAGATTGAGCTATAATGTATATCTTCATATAGCCTTAAATGCTCTATTAACACATTATGGACCAGGGGATTTTTGCAGAAACTAACACCTGTGGCCGTAATATGTCTCCATTCAAAAATGTGTTAAAAGATGACAGTAAGTTATGTAAATTTAGCTCTAGTATCCCAAAGCAACCATGTTATAATTCAAGACTCTGTTAAAAACCAGTACAGTCCAGTATTTGGCCTAGTTCACTAACTGACAGGTGAAAAATTGTGAGCCAAAAAAAAGTTAGGTAACCTCCCATGGAAGAAGAAGAGCATTTTAGAAGTTACGTGTATGGCTCTTGTTTTGGAGAGCAGGTATGGTGGAAATTCATCTGGTCTCTTTTTTAAATATAGCCTTCTATATTAAACAAAGGCTTCTTTTAAAAAAATAACCTTTACAGATATATTTAAAGATCTCTTAAAAAGCTTTAACTCTATTATTTTAGAATAAAAATCTCAATTATCTTTTATTACAATGTCTTTCCCATGTTTTCTGTTTTTCTCTCTGGCATCAGGTATATAGACTTTTAGGTGAGATGCATTAGGGATCATTTAATCCAACTTTTGTAGCCCAGCTGAAGGAAAAAGGAGAGAAAGGAGGAAGACACACATTTTCTCTTTGTGATAAGAGAACACTTTTGGAGCTGATTAATGTAATTTGTCCAACTTAGTTATGAAGCTTCACTTCATATGCCAAATCCTCTTCCCCTGACCTTTTGGAGAAAGGTTTATTTAACTTCTTATAGGAAGTAATAGAAAACTTGGGAAGGGCAGAAAGACTTTCTGTCAGTTTACTTCCTGATGTCACTACATGGATTCTCAAATATTGAATTAGTAACATTTCAGTAAGGTTTAATTATACTTGAATCATGCTGTCTTTTCTCACTTTAGAAAAATGTAGAGTATGTTACCTTTTCCAGAAAGTATATGATGCTTTCTGCCAAACAACTCTTTTCTAAAAATACAATTTATAAAATATGAATATGGAAGGGAAGATCATTATTCTTAGAACCCTTAAAACTCATTGAAAATATCCATATGAGCATTTTAATGGTTTCTGTCTAATCTGCAAGGCTAATTAACATAGTGACTTGTACACAGAGGACTACTGAAGGGAAGACACCCAGTCTTGTGTTTAAGTAAATAGTTTATATTTGATTTTTAAAAGTGTATCCAGAGTGTGTTTGAAAACAAGATCAGTTTGGGTCAGGGAGCATTATAAAAGGTGATAAGTTTGGAATGATTTCACAGTGTTGCTTATTTGTGCCAAGTTTGGTGGTGATTCTGAGCTTAACGTAGTGTTAAAAACAAACGTCCTACATGGGAAAAAATTTTAGGACCTTTTGAAATGTCCCTTTCTAATTCATTAGTCTGGGGGCTCCATTTTATGCATAGAACTTTTGTCTTTTTAAAAATTAAACTGGGGAATTCCCTGGTGGTCCAGTGGTTGGGACTCTTCACTTCCATTGCAGGGAGCACGGGTTTGATCCCTGGTTGGGGAACTAGGATCCCACAAGCCGTCTGGTGTGGCCAAAAAATTAAAAATTAAAATTAAACTGAAAAAAAGCCTTATTTCCCGAGGCTTAACGCACTTTTTAAGGATCTTAGCTAATATTTATTGGTTGTAGTACCTTATATTACAATTGTTTTGAATCTTGAATGTCTTGAAGATTTAAATGCAGGTGGTGTTTTGATTATTATGGCACAGCTATTTTAAAGATTTATAAAATAATCTCCATTAGATTGTCCATAGTACCACAAAGTGATTATCTTAAACCCACCCCCAACAACTCAGTCATTATGTTTAAACAACTGACTGAACCATCATGTAGTAGTACAAATCAATCATATAGTAGTACATAATAAACTCTCAAGATCCAGAGACTTAGAGGAAAAAAAGAGATATGAGTAGTGAATTTCTAGTATCTTCAAGTTTCTAACAGTACTTGCCATAATCATGTCTGACTATAGCAAAGCAATTTGGTTAGTGTCATGAGGTGGGGGTGATACTATATATTTTCCTCTCAACATTACTTTTGTTCTTGAATCTAGTTATAAGTTGACTAGGTTGCTGTAAAGAGAACAATTTCTTATACTTACCCTATCATGTTAAATGCTTCTCATAGAACCTGTGGGTCCTGTAAATGGTGGAAATTATATTACTTAGAGCTTTGCTATACAGCGTATGGTCCAGGGACCAGTAGCATCAGCATCACCTGGGAGCTTGTTTGAAAGGCAGAATTTCAGGCCTTCCCCAGGCCAAGTGAATCAGAATCTGCATTTAACAACACCCCCAGGTGTTTTGTATATATATTAAAATATAGGAAGCATGACCTTTGAGTTTTTACCTTATGTTTGCGACAGATTCTTTTTCTGTCAATTTATGCATAAATAAGCAGATAGTATTTCTTCTCAGAATTTTTATCTGAGATGTCCAGAATTATCAGTTACTATAAATACAGTGTAACTAAGCAGTCAAATATTCCTCTTGGCTCTGATGAAAATAACCTTAGAATACATTAGCATTATCTTTAATGGGGCTTTTGTAGCAGACTTAGTTAGATTATAATATGTGTTGCCTACCTTTTCAGGTGCCCCTGCCCAACACCCTCCCCCTCCCTAAGAGGGAGACTATACAGCAGAGCTCCAGCCTAACTTCAGTTCCTCCCACTACTTTCAGCCTCACCTTCAAGGTATGTACTACATCCATTTCTAAAGGTCCTTGATTATTGCATGCAAGGGGACATAAGTTAACAATACTCTTGGTATTTTTACTAGTTTTGTGTGAAAAGCAGCAACGCTAAGCTGAAGAAATGATGTCAAATTATACCTTAAAATTGTATTAGTTTCTAATACCACATAGCAGTGACTTGATATCCTCATATTTAAAGTGAGGCGTATTATGCTTGTGAATTTTGTCTTAAAAGTACAGGAGAGCATTTTATATTTCATGTTTGTACTGAGTTCCTCTTAGAGATCTTAATAATTATTGGATACATTAGTTGTGTAGAAAACAACTAACTTGGTGTTGCATGTTTTTTTATCCTAAGTACTGATAATGGTAAGAATGCTGATTTTCTGTCTTTCCTCTAAGTCATGTGTGAATTGAATGAATGTAATATAGTAATTAAGAATATTTTATGAAGATGTAATTGATTAATACAAGTGATTTTGATTTGATTTTTGTTGGATAATTTTTGAGTAATGGTCCAAAAGAGTTTTACACAACACATGCTTTTTGATGTCAAGAAGTTTAGGCTTTTTTTTTTAATCTCCTATTATGCTTATAATTTTGAGCTATGTTACTAATACTTTATTTTACAATTGAGTTATTTGAGAGTATTTTAAATCAGTTGTTCACCTCAAGATTAGTCAGTGGTTAAAAAGTACAGATGTGGAATTAAGTGAGGATTTTTTTTTTTTTAACTGCATTTATTTATCTCTTTGGTGCTGTTTGTTTAGTTTCATAACCTGGGCAAGTATTTATCCTCTACTGTAGCAGGGCTTTCTAATGCTACACTGGTTGCAAGTGAATCTTTTTGATGATCTTCAGGAGAGGGAGTAACTAAGTTTTTTTAGTAATGTGACCAGTGTTTATTTCTAGACTCTTTCTGTTTGATTCTCCAGCCTCCTGACCACTTGTCCCCTTGCCCCCCCAACTTTTTTTTAATATCCCCAACTTCTTTTTAAGAAGCTGCTTAAATACAAGTTTGAGACTATAAGATTTTACAAGACAACCGCTTCTGCTTTGTGTCATCTCCATCTTTACCCAGTTCTTACTGTTTACTGCCAGTTCCTACTCAGCCATTTTTGTTGTTTTTCCACCTGAATGACTGTCTTAACCTGTGTTTCATACTATATCTTACGTGATTTTTACCGTTATTCTGCTTAAGGCAGTCTCATTTCGCATAAGCAAATACAATATCATCATTAATTATTCTTCAGGCTAGTTTTTGATCCTTCAGAAAGCCTTTCCACATTGCCTTTCACTTAATGTTTTTAACACCCCAAAAAGAAATAATATGCATTTGAATTAAAGTAAATTTAAATTAAATTGTATTAGCTTAAGGCTTTTTCTGGTTTATTTTTACTTTTTTTTAATTTAATTTTTATTTTATATTGGAGTATAGTTGATTTACAATGTTTTGTTAGTTTTGGGTGTAGAGCAAAGTGATTCAGTTATACCTATACATATATCCATTCTTTTTCAGATTCTTTTCCCATATAAGTTATTACAGAATGTTGAGTAGAGTTCCCTGTGCTATACAGTAGGTCCTTGTCAATTATTTATTTTCACTTTTTTTTGGACACCTTTATTTGAGTAATTTATGAAGTATGGAAATTTCTATTATATGGGTATTGTCAACAGTATACTTGCCAAAAGGAAAAATGAATGTAGTTAAGTAATTATACTTTTTAGTTTCCTTGAATTTCCAAAATTAGAATCTAAATTTTCGTGCTGCTTAAGAAATGAAATGAAACCACCATATATGGGTTAAGTATTATGTAAGATTGATAACCTATAATTTATGTATTTCCCATACAACAAAACTGGTTGTAAAGGCATTGTAGTCTATAACATTGCTCTAAGCTATAAAATCTCAGATTGTACAAGCAAATTGCATTTTGTCTAACTTGCTAAGTGGTGGTGTGGGGGTGTTTTGTTTTTGTTTCTTACCCTCTAAGACTTTTGTTTTAAAATAAAATACATTTGAAACCAGCAAGGTGATTGTGAGGAAAAGGAAAGAGTCAAGCAAACCTAAAAGTGTCCTGTGTTTTGCATTTGTAGTAATGATATTAGCCATCAAGAAGAGGTTATATTATATATAGTGTGTGTTTTAACAGGAAAGTAGGGAGATACGTGATATTTCTCAAATACTTAAAATTAAAATCAGGTTGAAATTTTTAAAGTTGGTACTTCAGAGACCTACAAACTTCCCAACAGTGGTATTTTTAAATCTTATTTGTGAAAAGTACCCTGGTGTAAGTCATTGCAGCTGAATTTTATAGGTTATCTTAGATTTTTCCTCTCAGCTCAGTATTTTGACTACTAGAACTAAAAACTTCAGAATCTCTCTATTTGTTCCTTTCCTGTTCAAGGAGCCTCAGGATAGTTGAGGATCTACATCTGTGCTCTCCAGTTCAGTATCCACAAGCCACATGTAGTTATTGAGCACTTGAATGTGGCTAATCCAAGTTGAGGTGTGTGCTGTAAGTTTAAAATTAAATAGATGGTGGATCTGAAATGTTAATTTTTTTAATTAAAACATCTCAATGTTTGTATTGATTATAGGTTTTAATTATTATTGTAGATATATTGGGTTGAATAACATATGTTACCAAATTAGTTTTACCTCTTTATTTTTATTTTTTAAAGTGTGGCTACGAGAAAATTTAAAATTATATGTGGCTTGCATTTGTCTATCTGTTGAATAGCTCTAGATAGATTAAACTAAGCCTACAGGTAAAACCAGCAGCCACAAATACAAATGGTGGCAGTCAGAACCCAAAATGCTTGATGGGGTCTGGAGGTGAAACAAGAAGTGTTTCTACTGTACCCAAGCCTAAAACCTGTCTGGTTACACTGCCTTTTAAAACACTGTGAGCATAAAACAGCCAAACAAAAGGTACCTGTCACTTGCCATTTGAGAACTGTTGGTTTAAAAAGAAAGACTGGAGAGAATGGATATTTATTTAATGGAGGGCCTTTAGTGTCTTTCCTACTAGAATCAGAGCCTTATGTCAGTCCTAAAGGGACATGGTATTTCCATTTCCTTATTGACTGGTAGGAATAGGGACTCAGGTTTAGATGATACAAGAGCTGTGACTATATTTCACTGACCTGTTTGCCAAAGCTTTCAACAAGTTCTCTATAGAGACATAATTAAAGCCCACTGCCTCCAATTTGAGTAAAGGAGTAGAGATAAAGGAGAACGTGAAAGCTTTGAAAGCCTTATGGTCTTAATCTTTATATGTGGTTTTTGAAAGGTTATAGTTGGAACACATTTATGTATATATATTTGTTTATATATGTGTATTAGTTTTGTTAGCATAGTGATTTTCTTTTTTCTTTTTTTTTTTTTGGCTTTAAAAAATGTTCATTTGGTTGCAGATGGAGTCTGCACGTAAGGCATGGGAAAATTCTCCAAATGTTAGGGAAAAGGGATCTCCAGTAACTTCCACAGCACCTCCAATCGCAAGTGGAGTCAGCAGTAGTGCCAGTGGACCAAGCACTGCTAATTACAATTCATTCTCAAGTGCATCGATGCCTCAGATTCCTGTTGCTTCAGTCACTCCCACAACTTCACTATCAGGTAGAGGTCTGGTACCTTTTCTTTAAATATCTTAAATTATTTAAAGTTTCTTATGATCTGTTCCTGTTTACTATCCCTCAAAGTATTATTTGTAAAAGACAGAAGATTGCACATGAGATAATTATCAGCTGGTTTATAAACTTCTTCCCTCCCTCCCCTCTCTTGCCCTCTCCCAATTTTAATTTGGCAAATATTTAATGATGGCTTACTAAAATACTTCGCTTGACCCTCTCTTCTTCCCACCCCAACTCCCAATACAGATACGGGTAAGGAATTGGTGGGAAATTTTCTGTCTTGTTCCTCTAAATTTTTCTATAAATTTCACCTTTTAACTTTTATTATTTAACTCATAGAGCTAATTAGACCAACTCGGAAATAACACAAAATCACAAAGCTTTTAAGTTTTATGTGATCTGTATCTAATTTGAAGGAGCTCTTGGCCTAAGTCTGTTGGTTTAACATATTTTCTGGGGAAGAGTTACAGGTAGAGAATTTCCAGTCTGTGTTATTTGAGTAAATGATATCCATTAGTTTCGGGGTTTTGTTTTTGTTTTTGTTTTTTAAAGGAGAGTCCATCAGCATCCCAAGTTAGAAGGTGTTTTTCTTTCTTAAATGTTTTTCTAGTGTGTAATCCTTTCATTGAACTATATTTCATATGGGGCTTTATCATTCTTAAAGAACCAGAGATGTTTCTGAAATATTTGACTCTAAGAACGTATACCCTTTTACCATATGTATAACCATGTTTCTTCTACTGAAAATAGAAATTCGTTTTAAGCTTTCCTGATACTCTCTAATGTTTCCAAAACAGTCGGGAAACTCCTTTCCAATACATGTAAAATATATACAACACAGAATTTACTTGCTTTGGCTAGTTCTCATTTAATGAATGCAGTAATGATTTTCAGTATTCTGGCTTTCTGTGCTGTTTTCAAGCACCAAAAGGACTGAGGTTGTACTATAGTTATTTTGACATTATCTGGAATCAGATATATGTATTAAGACAAGCCCAGATATTCAAATCAAAGAGAGTATTCCAAGTGTACTTCTTCCCTCTTTAAACCCTTTCAGGCACTCCCCATCACCCATTTCCAAGGCATCTTCATTATGCTTACCAGCTTGGGCCCCAGACTACTTGGGTGGATAGGGGGTGAGGCTATAAAGGAACCAGGAGGAGCGTATGGTAGGAAGATTAGGAAATAAAGGGACTAGGGAGGTTCCTAGTTTTTTCTTTGGAACCCAACTACTTCCTTTCCTTTGGGTCTAGTTTCCCCACATTCCCCTCAACTAGGATAAACTTTTAACAAGGACCTTCTTGGCTAGTCATCCTACTGGTAGATTCAAGTGCAAGAACAGAGGTACCTCAGTCTTGGTCCTCTCTTAGAACATCATTTGATATCTGAAAATAATAATAACTACTACATCACACTTTTGAATGAAATACCTATATTGTCATTTGCTCTAGTATTATTAATAGTTTGTCTTGTTTTTAACGTATTACTAAATACCAGTTTTTGCTGGTATATATACAAGGAGAGACAGGAATAGTCTTATAGACTTTTTAGGAGCAATTTACATTAAATTTTTATATTACATTAATAATTGTTCTTAAGGCACTTTATCCTTCTGTGTTTTTATGTCTATGCCTGGCCTTTAATAGATGTTCAAATATTTATTTATAAATAAATGAAGTTCTAAAGATTATCCTTAAGGTATTTTGCCAAAAAGAGGAAAAAAATTCTAACCTTAAGTTTATGTGACTTTTTAGGAGCAATTGTGATCTCTCAAGGCCCATTTTGTGCTAATATTTATGCCTCACCATAAATGAATGAAGCTCTTGATTATCCTTTGTGATGATTAAAAAACTAAATATTAGTTTGAGGCTAAACTATAACAATGTTGTAGGCTCTCAGCCTCCATATTTTGTGAGTTTATTTTTAAATTTTCTCCTCATTTTAATTTTGTATTTATATTTCTCCAGATTTTATAGTCTTATTTGCATCTGATAAATGTGTCTTCCTTTTACAAGCCCCCTCATATCCACTTTTGGTCTGAGGTACCGTATATAAGCGCTTAATAAGTACACAGTGGGCATAAATATTAATTTTCCAGTTTCTGGTTGGTGCTTGAGTTTACTGTGAACATCAGTGGTACTTTAAAATATGCTACATTTCACCCTTATTTTATCCCTCCCCCGAATGTAGGAGCTGGTACATATACTACCTCTTCTTTAAGTACAAAATCTACAACCACGTCAGACCCTCCTAATATTTGTAAAGTGAAACCCCAACAATTACAGACAAGCAGCCTGCCTTCTGCAAGTCATTTTTCACAGTTAAGCTGTATGCCTTCCCTTATTGCCCAGCAGCAACAGAGTCCACAAGTCTATGTGTCTCAGTCTGCAGCAGGTAAGATGTTTGAATATAAGGAATTTAGAAAATGAAGACGTTTTAATGCTTTTTTTTCTCTCTTCCCTTACCTTTCAAGTTTAAATATTTTTTGATCTGCTTTGCAAATTTGTTTCCTCATAGAATTGAGTGCTGTCTCTCCTTGGCAAGCATTCTGGGGTGTGTGGCAATTGTTTCTTACACATATGTTACATATATAATAGACATATTAGTGTCCAGTACAGTCTATATCCATGGATTCCGAGTCTATGATTTAACCAACTGTGGATTGAAAGTAATTCGAAAAAAATGTTCACAGAGTTCTAAAAAACAAAACTTGTATTTTCTGCACACAGGTAACTATTTACACAGCACTAACATTGTATTAGGTATTATAAGTAATCTAGAGATGATTTAAAGTATATGAGAGGGGACTTCCCTGGTGGCACAGTGGTTAAGAATCTGCCTGCCCTGGTCCAGGAAGATCCCACATGCCGCGGAACAACGAAGCCCGTGTGCCACAACTACTGAGCCTGTGCTCTAGAGCCCATGCGCCTAGAACCCGTGCTCCGCGACAAGAGAAGCCACTGCAATGAGAAGCCCACGCACCACAACAAAGAGTAGCCCCTGCTCACTGCAACTAGAGAAAGCCTGCGTGCAGCAACAAAGACCCAGTGCAGCCAAAAATAAATAAACAAATTGGAAATAATTAAAAAATAAAGTATATGAGAGGATGTGCTTAGGTTATATGCAAATGATATACCCCATTTTACATTTGCAGGTTTTGGTATCTGGGGGGTGGTCCTAGAACCAACCCTCTACACATAACCGGAGTTTGTTATCTGAAACCTGACAAATTGATGATAAAGTTCATGAGGAAGAATAAACCTAAGAACAGCAAAGAAGAGAAAAAAATATTTATTGGCAGGGGGTAACTTGTCCTACTAAATGTCACAATGTTAATCTGAGTTAAATAGTAAATAAGCAATTGAAAAATATTCAAGCTCACTAATGATTTAAATTCAAAGTAAAAGGACAGTGAGGCTATTTTTTGTCTTTCCATGTGGGAAATATTAGGAAGATTGATAATACCCAGCATATTTAATACCCACTATCGATAAGGATCCACAGGTATTATTAATAGGCTCTTAAAAGTACATTGCTGGGCTTCCCTGGTGGCGCAGTGGTTGAGAGTCCGCCTGCCGATGCAGGGGACACGGGTTTGTGCCCCGGTCCGGGAAGATCCCACATGCCGCAGAGCGGCTGGGCCCGTGAGCCATGGCCGCTGAGCCTGCAGGTCCGGAGCCTGTGCTCTGCAACGGGAGAGGCCACAACAGTAAGAGGCCCGCGTACCGCAAAAAAAATTAAAAATAATAATAAAAAAAAGTACATTGCTAGTGAGCATATGAATTGGCAGAATTCTTTTAGAAAAGTATCTCAGAATATTTTATGTGTACATAGTCACTGTAGTAGCAGTTTCATAGTTGGGAATCTTATTGTACTGGTAAACTTACTTATTAATCAGAGATATATGTATCAGGGTGTTCATTCATTGCAGTATTGTTTATAATGATAATAAATTAAAAACAACATGGGAAGTTCTCCCAAACATACTATTATATAGAAACAGCATAATATAAAGTAGTGAGTATAAACATAGAGAAGAAATCTGTTAAGAATCTATACCAAATTCTTTCAATTATTAAATGTCAATTCTTTTGAAATATTTTGCTAAATTCTAGTTGGTAGATTTAAAATTGGAGTGGATTTGCTGGTAAACAGGTAGGTTCAGTTTTAGTGGATTATGTAAAATTTTACTAGTTTATACTCCAGTAGCGGCACTGTATGAGAGTGTCTATTTTCGTCTGCCTTCACAAGTTCTAGAGTTTCATTGTTTTACTTTTGCATATACCTGTCTGAAAGAAGTTTTACATCTTTTTGCATTTGTATCTTTCCACATTTCTAGTTTTTCCTTGGCTGTATTAATTTTCAGAGGGCTCACTTTATTTGAAATCCGCTTTTTGGGTTTTCTGTTACTATTTGGAAAATTCTGAAGTTTAGACACTCATTGCTGCTTGTTTTTCCTGCCAATCTGTAGCTCAAATCCCAGCTTTCTATATGGACACAAGTCATTTATTCAATACCCAACATGCACGATTGGCTCCACCATCCTTGGCTCAGCAACAAGGCTTCCAACCAGGCCTCTCTCAGGTAAGTATCACAGGCTTCTTCCATTCTATATTTGTTTCTTTGCATTTTGTGGTGTGATAGTATTTGGGGGCTCAATGTAGAACTAGTAATGTATTGAAAAGAAATTTTAGATGTTTACATTTTGTTTTAAAATGGAACTGATACATAGCATTAATCTTTTGTTTCATATCTCGAATGTTTATTTTCCAGGTGTTGTCATTTGTGTATATGGTGTTCATATATTGTTTTTTTCATTGCATTGCAGCCAACTTCAGTTCAGCAGATTCCAATCCCTATTTATGCACCACTGCAAGGGCAGCATCAAGCCCAGCTAAGTTTGGGTGCTGGACCTGCTGTTTCCCAGGCTCAGGAACTATTCAGTTCTTCACTTCAACCATATAGGTAAAAGCTTTAAAATTATGTCTGTGATGTTGGAAACAATGTAATTGCTGAGCCTTCTTGCCATATCCTTTCTACTCCCTCCTTCCCCTCCAAAACTCAGTGACCCTCTTATAAACTACATTAAATAATTGTGTTGAGTATGTGTCATGAACTTCAGCCTCAGGTAATTTCTGTCAGTCTTTATTGAACAAAATGAATCGTCAAAGCGTCTTGAAGAAGAGGCTAACAGCAGTCCTATAACAATTAGAAATCACAGAAAATAGCTACTAAAGGACCTGAAAGTTTGAGTGCCATCTCGCTGCTAACAACTCTAAATCCAGACCTGCTCTGTGTAAGAGCTGAGGCATGGCAGATATCATTACAGTATGTAAGGGGGCAGAGGCCAAGGTGAAATATAATAAAAGCAAGAGAGTAGAGTGTCAAAGAATAGAAGTAGTGGTGATGAGTGGTGATGCTCTGTAATGTAGAAGAAACCATTGTTTTGAAAGATTCACTACTGTAAGTTATCTTTGCAGTTAAGCAAGCAATGAAAACTGATCTTTATTGAACTTTTTTATATATGATAGTTATTCAGCCCTTTACATACACTAACTTATTTAGTTTTCACAAAACCATATAAGGTAGATTAAGTCATCCCCATTTGACATTCGAAGAAGTTGTGGGGGTTTTTTTTGTTTTGTTTTTGGATTCTTTGGTATTTTATCCTAATGTTACACTGCAAATAAGTGGCAGAGCCTGGATTTAACCCAGGTGTCTCTCATCTCCAACTTAATGAGAGTGGAAGGGTGGGGTAAGAGTTGAATGACAGCAGTGATCATGGCATAACTCAGTCATCATCATGGTATACCTGTCATTGATACTCATGGTAATGGCCCTAAACCATCAAAAAGAAAAATAAGGGACTTCCCTGGTGGCGCAGTGGATAAGACTCCACGCTCCCAGTGCAGGGGCCCGGGTTCAATCCCTGGTCAGGGAGGTAGATTCCACATGCATGCTGCAACTAAGAGTTCGCATGACACAACTAAGGAGCCCGCCTGCCGCAACTAAGGAGCCCATGAGCTGCAAATAAGGAGCCTGCCTTCTGCAACTAAGACCTGGTGCAACCAAATAAATATATAAGTAAATATTTTAAAAAAAAAAATCTTTTCAGGACATTTACTGTAAAGAAGGTTGCAAAACTAGGCATTTCCTTTTGGAATTTTGCATTTAAAGTGGTTCAGGTAGAATTTCCATACTTTATAGATTAAACTTGGCATCAATTGATACAGCTCATTTCTTTCAGATCACGTTTTACTCCTAAAGAAGCTAGGCTCAGCTAATCAAACTTTCTCAAAGGAACGGAGTTATTAGTAAACTTAATAAATGTGGCTCTCACTTCATTTTTTATTAAAGATTATTCAGTAGAATTTAGTACATCTGTATAATTATATAGTATGTTTTATTTTCTGGTATTATTCTGTCATACCAGAGTAATGGTATAGTATGACAGTTTGGGTTTGGTTATTCCAAGAAATTCTCTCTCACTACAAGTAAAATTATTTACCCCAACTGGAATTGTAGGCAGTCCCTTTCATGTTATTAAATTTGAGGTTATCTTGAAATTTGTGGTAAAAATTAAAATTTTAAGGCTTCCCTGGTGGCGCAGTGGTTGAGAATCTGCCTGTCAGTGCAGGGGACGTGGGTTCGAGCCCTGGTCTGGGAAGATCCCACATGTCGTGGAGCAACTAAGCCTGTGAACCACAACTACTGAGCCTGCGCGTCTGGAGCCTGTGCTCCGCAACGGGAGAGGCTGTGACAGTGAGAGGCCCGTGCACCGCGATGAAGAGTGGCCCCTGCTCTCCGCAACTGGAGAAAGCCCTCGCACGGAAACGAAGACCCAACACAGCCAAAAATAAATAAATAAATTTATTTTTTTAAAAAAAATTAAAATTTTAAAACTTCAGTAGATTTAGAAATAGCAAATAGATTTAATCTCAGAACTAATCTCCTTTTAATTGGTACTGGCTGTTTGAAACATTGTTGAAAAGTTTGCAACTTTTCAGCTCTGTTAAAAAGAGTTTAGTAATTAATAGTAATGTCTTCCATAGCCATGGGAGATGGATTAGCAATGCAATTCTGTATTTGTAACCCCCATTTTAACAATTGCCTTGGAAGATGTACTTTTTTTTTTTTTTTTTTTTTCCAGTACGTGGGCCTCTTACTGTTGGGGCCCCTCCCGTTGCGGAGCACAGGCTCCGGACGCGCAGGCTCAGCAGCCATGGCTCACGGGCCCAGCCGCTCCACGGCATGTGGGATCTTCCCAGACCGGGGCACGAACCCATGTCCCCCTGCATTGGCAGGCGGACTCCCAACCACTGTGCCACCAGGGAAGCCCCAGAAGATGTACTTTTTAAGACCAGACCTGTTCAATAGAAATATAAGCTGTATATGTAATTGTGGCAAATGGGTACTTGGAAGGCACCAGTTTCAACTTTGAAAGTAGTTGTTTGTATCCCTACCGCATCATTCTGCTGTTTCTTGTTCTGAACGTAACTAGCATAGTGTTTATTAACAGGGAATCCTTGAATTAATTTCTGCCAGGACCGGGGTAGTTTTAACAGTATGCTTATGTTTTACATTTTATATTTGAAACAGATTATAAGTGGACATTGTAAAGAATACTTGTGACCCTAGACTAGTGCTCCTGCTTAATGGGTTTTGTTCCTGTCACATGTGTAAAGATTGGACACCTCCATCCCAGAAATAATAGGGCAGTCTGAGGTTAGATTTCAGCATTGTATTTTTTTTGAAACCTTTCAAATGTGCAGTACAGTATTATTAACTATAGTCACCATGCTGTACATTACATCCCCATGACTTATTTTATAATGGGAGGTTTATACCCTTTGACCATAATAGTGTGTTGCATATCTGAACATTGCTAAGAGAACAGATCTTAGAAAGTTCTCATCACAAGGAAAAAAAAATGTGTAACTGTGTGGTGACAGATGTTAACTAGACTCATTGTGATCATTTTGCATATATACAAATACCAAATCATTATGTTGTACACCCGAAACTAGTGTAATGTTATAAGTCCCTTATACCTCAATTAACAAAACAAAATTTTGTGGGTAATCCTGTTGCTAACTACTACTCTGCTTCATTCCATAGAGGTCTTGAGACCTCTTAGAGGAAAAATATATATACATGTATATGTATGTATGTATATACACACACATATATGTGGAAGTAATGAAATACAAATAACGAAAGTCAGAACTATTGGGTCTATAAATTTGAATAGAATGCCATACCAAAGAGAAAAATAGCAGATTTGGTTCTGAGCTAGCTAATGAACACAGGAAAAGAGAATTATTCTCATTGTTAAAGAGAAGGAAATCTTACCATTTCCTCAGGAAGAGCAAGCCTTTTCCCAGAACTTTTACATGAGGAGCTTTGCTGTATACAGGGCTCTAAATCTTGAAACAAGTGCTTTAGACACACTCTGCCTCTTTAACTGTGCTGATTAGAGTATTTGGTCATTTGAGATACTCATTCTTAAGATTCCAGATAGAATTAACTTCTAACACAAGCCTTTTCTCTTTAATACTTCTGTAGATCTCAGCCAGCCTTCATGCAAAGCAGTCTATCCCAGCCATCTGTGGTACTTTCTGGTACTGCCATCCACAACTTCCCAGCTGTCCAACACCAGGAACTTGCCAAGGCACAGTCGGGTCTTGCCTTTCAGCAAACTTCAAATACTCAGCCTATTCCTATACTGTATGAACATCAGCTGGGTCAGGCATCAGGACTAGGGGGTTCCCAACTGATTGATACACATCTTCTCCAGGTAAGGCAGGAGCTAGAATCATGCACTGTCTTTGTATTCCTATGTAGCAAATTATTTAAGAAAACAGTTTTGAAAGAAAAAATGTTAAATGGCGCAGTGGAAAAAACAAGATCTTCCTTTCTATCTAATGCTAAAATTCTTAAGAGAGATTACTTTGAAGTCATGCTCTTGATATCTGAATTGAAAAATATTTCAATCTTACTTCTTACAAAATATTTTCTAGGCTAGAGCGAATCTTACCCAGGCCTCAAATCTTTATTCTGGACAAGTACAACAGCCTGGTCAGACAAATTTTTATAACACTGCCCAGTCACCAAGTGCTCTCCAGCAGGTAAACTATGGCATGGTAAATTTCCTCAATTTTCTTTACTATTATTGTTGTTGTTGCTGCTGTTGCTGTTGCTTTTGTTATTGTTGGGGAATTTAAATAGAACCAAGATGGGGAAGTGGTGCAGTGGTTTCAGACTTCTCTCTGAGATGTCTCGGAATTCCATGGGGTCCACTAGTAGTGGGACATGTTTCAGTCCTATACCACTCCTCTTCTCACCCCCACTTCAATCCATTATGCTTTTTACCTCTTTTTAAAATGGATTTCTGTGTAATCATTTATTTTAACAAAAGATTCCACAAATGTAAAAATTTGAAAACCATTGTCCAGGATATGCAGTTACATGTAAGTGTGATAAATGCTTTACCCATTCGTGCTAGAGGTGAAGGAAGACCCTGAAGACCACCACACCGGTTAATATAATACATAGGACTGTGTGGCAGAGTTATGACAGTAAAAATGACAAACACATTTCTTAAGTATATGAATGTAATAATAATTTTCAGTGAAAAATGTATATTTTTATGAAACTATCTCCTCTGGCAATGTCATTAATCAGCTTACTCTTTGAAAGTTGGTAGAGGGCTGGAGGAGAGAGGCAAGCCATTAGTCATTTTCTCATAACTATTTTTGGTGGCTATTTTAAGGGGTGAGAATTCAAAAAATATCACCACATTGACGTTCAAATTAAATATTATTTGTATGAAAACTGAAAGACTATTTTTTTGTCAAAGCTCATTTTGACCACACCTGAAAACAGTATAAAAATGTCTGTTATAAAAATGAAAGTTGTAACTGCTTTCTTAAATTGTATATTCATAATTTTATTGTATTTTGTGGTTATTAGGCATGTACTATGGGTTAATTCAAAGATAGTCATAATTATTTTATATGTATAGTTTCTCTACTGCTAATCTGTTTTATTGTTGCACATTTAATAAAAGAATGGAGATAGTCACTAAGCAAACTATTTATATGTGAAATATAGTAATAGATTGAAGTATTCTGTTTAAAACATTACTCAAAAGTATTTGAAGAGTCATGTATAATATATAGTAAAAGGGATATACAACAGGTCTAAGCAAATTGTTACAGTTTCTGTTTGCTTATTTTCTAGGTTACAGTACCTTTACCAGCCTCCCAGCTTTCCTTGCCTAATTTTGGATCCACCGGGCAGCCTTTAATTGCCCTGCCTCAGACTCTTCAGCCCCCATTACAGCATACCACCCCACAAGCGCAGGCCCAGAGCATGAGTCGTCCTGCACAAGTAAGCCAGCCTTTCAGGGGATTAATCCCTGCTGGAACACAGCACAGCATGATCGCAACCACAGGAAAAGTAAGTGAAGAGAAATTTACACAGTTTCTTTGAGAATTTAAGGCCATGAGTTTAGATATGCATCTGTGTAGTATATAAAAATAAAATGCATCAGTTTTTACCACCCTCCAAGAAATGTCAAACTCAATATACTTATTTTTTACTACTCTCTGTTAATGTGTTTGGTCCCCTCTGGTTTTTACCTAATAACAAAGAATTCATAAATTTTGTGGAGGAATTTTGTACTAAGGTTCTTTGCACTTTGCCAGATGAAATTATCATATATAGAATACTAAACACAGCACTTTAGTTTATGGAATTGCAGAAATATTAAGTTTACTTTATGCTCTTTCTCAGATGTCTGAAATGGAACTAAAAGCCTTTGGAAGTGGCATTGATATAAAACCAGGCACACCTCCAATCAGCGGTAGAAGCACCACACCAACGTCTAGTCCTTTCCGGTAAAATGGGCCTTTAAATTTGCTTATAGAATATCCGAATAACTGAGCACCATTTGTTTGTTAGATACTTAATGCCACTTTTCCTATAGTAAGTATAAGACATTCTGATAGTTTTACCAAAATGTTAAGCTATTAAATTTTTAAGAATGTATTTGCTGTACTCTATTTTAAGAAAAAAAAATTTAACCCAGGGAAAATCTAGCTAGTGTGCTTTCTCACATCTGCACCTCCAGTGTCTCTTCATTACCACCATAATGTTTGATAACTCACCTTCGTAAATTTGCATCAACTACCAAGTATGATGAATCTACCAAGAGCAATGTCTCTAAAAATCTAACAGCATCATTTATGTGGCACTACCGTACTGACCAGTGATGGCTTCTTTCCAAGGGCTACTTCCACAAGTCCGAACAGCCAGTCCAGCAAAATGAACAGCATTGTCTATCAGAAGCAGTTCCAGTCAGCCCCTGCCACTGTGAGAATGACACAACCTTTTCCTACACAGTTTGCACCCCAGGTGGGCAGATATAAGTGAGAAATGAGTATTATTTACTTGCAGATGATTGCTAACCTGGCTAATTCTCTGATTTAATAATCTTGCCGTATTATAACCAGTTTAGAAACAGTTTTTAGTGAATTTATGACATTCAGATATATTCTCTACAATTTTTAGCTAGACACAAGTAGTAACCATATAGTTCTAAAGCAGACAATTGAAATATAGTCAAAAGATTCCCCACACAGCTCTGATCATTCATTTCAGTCCTGATCCTTTTATCTTTTTGAAGATGACTTTTCAGAGAAGGGTCCCAGTGCTTAACGTTTTCTAGTTTTAAAGTTGGGGGGTTGGGGGGTTGGTTTTTGGTTTTTTAAGATAACTATATGTAGTTGAGCTGGAAATTCAAAAAGGTGTTCTATTGTATGTGTAAAAATGTTGGCTTCCCTTTGCTAATCATATGGAAGGACTAACGAAAGTTAATAAGCACTCTCATATATTTGTTGAATTAGTATTATTTTCATTTATCTTCAGATTATATTTGGTATAGGTATGTGCCTTTTCTGCAGTTATATCTTTTTTTAAAGATATCCTAATTAATAGCCTTTCTGTCTCCCCTTCAGAATTTGTAGCTGAAATGCTAGAACCAACTGAAGTGCCATAGCATGCTTTGTCTAATTTTTCTGTTAGATTCTCCAAGCATGGCCCATTTGTTCTTGGTCCTTATAATAGAATGGCACAAACCCATACACTTCCTTTCACTGACAGAATGGGCACAGATTTACTCTGGGATAAGCCAACCTGGTCTAGTTGGCAAATTTTTTCTTTTTTTAACAGTTCAATGTTGTATGTTTTGTTTTTTTCACTCAGATTCTCTCTCAGCCTAACCTGGTCCCTCCATTGGTAAGAGCCCCACATACTAACACCTTCCCAGCGCCTGTTCAGAGGCCACCAATGGCACTGGCCAGTCAGATGCCTCCTCCGCTGACCACAGGCCTCATGAGCCATGCTCGTTTGCCACATGTAGCCAGGGGTCCTTGTGGATCACTATCTGGAGTCAGAGGTAATCAGGCCCAGGCTGCGTTGAAGGCTGAACAAGACATGAAGGTTAGTACAGTGTTAACAGCCAACAGAGCAAGAATCTATCTCTGAACCATGTCTTAAGATGCCTCTGGACCCGTAACTGCATATCCAGGCATTCATTGTCTTAGCAGACTTTTAACCAAACTAACTACTTTTATTCATCCTACCCCGCCCCCCTTTTTTAATTTCTTTTTTTTCTCCCTACCCTCCCCACACTTTTTTCTTTCTTTTTTTTAATGTTTTTGTTGTTTTTTGTTTTTTGCAGCTATAGCCAGCAAACAAGTTAACATTTTAAACTCTGTGGCCAAATGAATTGCTTACAAAATAAATATTTGAGGGAGATCTAAGTTTAGCTACTACATATTTTGGAAGAGCAAATAAGTAATATGAATAATTATAGGCTTCCCCATTTTCTTTTTTTTTTTCCTCCCTTTCCACCCCCACCCCCATCCCCCCCATCCCAAGATATAAATCATGGTTATGTGAAAACTCTGGAATGAGTGAGGCATTTACCTATCTTGATTTTTCTTCCTTCATGAGTCATCCAAGTATAGTTTTCTTCTCAAACTGGTTTCATACCCTTTTTTTTGCCTGCCACCTGAGGCAGCCATATTCCACAACAGATTGTATAGTTGTAGATGAAGAACTCAAAAAGCACTTTGGGATCCTTCGTGATAAAAGGCGCTGATAAACTTGAGGTTTGCTAATGCAGAAGGGTGCCTTTAGGAGTCTGTGTGGGGACAGTTTTTATAGCATAAACCTTACCTGTCTGCCTGTACAGCTAGCTGAATCAGTTTATTTCTGTTTCTACACTTAACTTCAGAGGTCTTAATAATTTTGCCAATTTTGTCACTTTATATATCAGGTCAGACAAGAACAAAGAAAAGCTTACTGCTTTCAAATGGGAAATGTCCATAGTAAATGCTTTACTCTGAATTAGAAACATGTTTGTGACAATCCTGTTAGAAAATTCGGTTGACTGAGTAAAGTTTCTTTCTGGGTGGATATCCCTTGTTTCTGATGCTGAGTAATCAAATTTAAAGACTGCCCTGCAGTGAAATGCTTCTTAAATGTTATCCATTTTTAAATAGGCTATGTGCCTAGGATTTCCATCCATTCATAACTATTAAAAATACTAGTATGTGTAGAAATCTTTGGAAACCATTTGGCCTTGGTTTCCAGTTCTCTTGCCTTCTTGGCACTTGATTTTCATACATCCCCATGTTGGAAATGACATTGGAGCTTAATAATGAATGGGCTGGGGAAGGATACAGATTTCATGAAAATTGCTTCAGATCTTTGAATATAGTACAGGTTACCTATAGAACATGAAGGGCTTTTGTTATATGCAAGAGGCGTAGAAACTTTAGTTTTAATTGTGTATGTTATACAATGGTATAATTTACAGATTGACGTAAGTATATTCTGTGGGGGCAGAGTCAATAAAACTAGGAAATTATTTTACCAGCTCAGAATATGGTAGGAGCTATCAGAACTTAGTGATCAAGTGAAGTTGTAGTTACTAATTTCTGATGCTCTTCCCCTGCAGAAGAGAGCTGTGGGAAGAGGACTCAGCCACAAGACATTTGGTCCTAGGTGTTGGTAATGCCACAATATAAGTGCTTCCTTTTCATTTTATTGTAGACCACATATTGATAACTAGAAGTTTTAAGTATTACATATATGTTTTCAAATTTGCAAGCAGCCTCCCTAAATAAAATTTAATATCAATAAGCTTTGTTCCAGAAAAGATACAAACCAACAACAATTTCTATTTTATTATTTTATAAAAGGGCAAACTTTGAAAAGATGGTGGGAGGTGGTCCTGTTCTTTTTATATTTTTTTTTATTATTTTTTAAAATCACATGGAATGTTTTCAAAAACAGGAAGAAATCTATCCATTAAAAGCCAAAAGATCAGTGAGGTACTTTGGGGCCAAACCAACATGGGGAAAACTGATTTGTGATTGGTAAAAGAATTTGAACTGAGCTTGATTGACAAGCTTTGGTAATACTGTAGCATTTTCAGTTGTTGTTTCTCATTTTTTAAGGCAAAGCAGAGAGCAGAGGTTCTTCAGTCCACGCAGCGGTTCTTCTCTGAACAGCAACAGAACAAACAGATAGGAGGCAAAGCCCAGAAAGTGGACAGTGATTCAAGTAAACCTCCTGAAACACTGACCGACCCTCCTGGTGTCTGTCAGGAAAAAGTAGAAGAAAAGCCACCCCCTGCACCCACCATAGCCACCAAACCTGTTAGAACTGGACCAATCAAACCTCAGGCAATCAAAACCGAAGAAACAAAATCCTAAAGGCTGTGGGCTGTTGCAGGGGGTTGGGGGAAGGGAGAGGGGAAAGAGGGAGGATGAAGTCAGATAATGCCAGCAGCCAAAGGGGTAAAATGGTCTCTGACATTATCCTGTCCAGAGCTTGGAGGTGCACAAGGGACATAGGAGCAATTTACACTGACACACAGCTGCTGCACCAGTAAAAATGAGGCTTTGCCAGCTTGCACCTACTATATAACATGCACTCTGTTGATGGCCATGCATCTTCAGTCAGAAATTTATATACGAATACGTGCACACATTCCTTGAGTGCATATAATTTAGAACTAAAATCCTTATGGTTAGATGAAACACCAGAAATATGAGGGCAGTAACATCACAGAGGAATAGCTCAGCCTGAACAATGCAATGATCCTAGCTAAGACATCAGATGTGGTTTCTTTGCTCCGTTATGTTCTTTGGATATGGTTATAGCATTTATAGGCTTGGTGGTGAAGAACAGAAGATAACTGGTGCTGGATAGAGGAGCCTTATTTTTTATTATGGCAGCTTGCTATTTTTGTAACGTGGTGATTGAGTTGAATACAATCAAAGTACAGTAACTGATGTCCCCTTCTTCCTGAATGAGTGAGCAGATGATGAAATATTGTCCTCAGCATCCTTGAACATATCCAGGTGGGCAGTGTTTGGCTACTGCTTCTGTTTGAAAAGATGCTGTGTTTTGGTTGTGGCCCAAAGGTTTGATGTGCTACTTGGCGTTTTCTTTCTTCCGTGGAGCTCTTACGGTTCAGATACAACAGAGTTGGTCAAATACTAGTTAGGTTGAATCTTGCTTGCCTCTACTCAGTCATCTTTGTATGAATCCAGTAGTTTTTTTTATTTTTTAAAACGGTTTTTAGCTGATGTTCATGAAGATCAGTGAGTACCTAGAACTGTGCCACTAAAGAAAGGAAATCCTATCTAAGAAGGTGCATTTCTGCACCAGAGCTGTGTTATAACCATCCTTTGGGCCCTCTGCTGGAAAAGTAGAATCAAGTCTCAAATAATGCCTTTTTAATTATATCCTCTAGTATTATAGATGTAGGACCGTACTGTATCATACCTCTGTGAATGTAAAATATCTTGTACCTGCTTTATGATACGTAGTAGTGACCGTGCTTTATCAGATCTGTTTTTAATGACGTTATTCTAGAATGTTTTCTTTCCAGATGATAATTGAGAAGCTAATTAAAAAAAAAAAAATGGTGCCAGGTACCACAACAGTAACAGAATTTGCTGTTTTCTGAGGTTTTGTTTTTTACTTTTTTTTTTAATGGAGTGCGCTGGATGTCTCTCTAATTTTGTTCAGATGACTGCAGAACCTGGAAAAGCTGTTGCTGCTACTGATGCATAACATACTGCTATTGGTCTTTTTATATAAATAAATAAATCTATCTATATATATATACATATATATATAATTTGAATTTTTGGAAACTTTAGCTGTGCTGTCAACTTTGGAGAAGTATCCCAGTTGTACCGTGTTGGGTTGGCATTGTACAGAAATCAACAGCCATATTGGTCTAGAAACATTAAACATAATTTTTTCCATTTGTACAGGGGTAACGCACTGTATTAAATATGTAAGGTCTTATCTACATGGGTTTGATTACAGAAACTAATAAAGTATTCTCTAAATAATGAGTCTTGGAGCTTCTTATCCATTCCTAAAATCTGAAGCAAGAAGGCTTGTCACATACCAAAAAGAGTGATCAAGACTACATTATGCTCTAGGAAAAAAGTCATCATCCCAAGACTTGATTTCTAACTTTCAAAAACTATAAAGCTTATTCAATCAAAGTAAAGATTGTTTCAGAGGATAATGTTTATGGCTCCTGTTCTCAAGGTAGCCATACTCCTGTTGAAAGCAGTCTGCCAAGGAGGAGGAGAAGAGAAGTCTTTCTTGATGATGCAAAGTGCTGAATGTAGAAAATAGAACCGTCATGCTTCTGGCTGGAAATGGAAGGACCCAAAATAGATCTCAGTACTTATATTTGTATTTTTCTTATTTTTGCTAGCACATTCATAGCCATTATCACCCACACAAGCAGACAGTAAGGGAGTTTGTTTTATCATTCACTCAATTTGTGAAGTGAAGTACTGAGGGATTTCAATTGCCTAAAATCCTGTATCCAGAACGTGTGGCTTCCAGATCCAGCTTTAGGAAAACTAGTAAATTCAGTTACTAATAACCTGTGTGCCTTCTTTACTCATAGATGCTGTGATTCTTAAACATTGAAAATATGCAAGTACTAATAAACCCTACCTTGATGTCCACGCTTTCCAGTCTCAGGTTTTTCTCTAAATGTGCTCTAATTTGGTATGATGGAGAAGGCTGGGAACACAAGCCTCTACCAAAATGCTGTAGTCACTGCTTCACATATGTGCCTTCTCACTCACTTCCATTACCACTCTTTCATATTCTCATCCTTAAGTTCAGTCCTCCTAAATTTTAGGACTTCTAGGACTTACAGAGTGACCAACCAGCTGTATAGTTTGCACCGTCTTCACTTACAAGCCACCAAGTATGTGCTGTTCAGTTGGTTGTGTTAATTTGAAACCATTAATACCTTAGGCCCTTTATTAGCTAGGATCTACAGTGGAAAAAATGACAATGAAAGTATAGCCAATGAAAGAAAGATATTTGTATAAGTGCTTCTCCACAGTTTGGTCATATAAATCTTATCTCTGGCTTCTCCAACATAGGACACAATAACCCAAAAGATGTTGCAGTTAGTGGTTGACAGTAGACTTGGTCACATAACCTTCTGCCCCTTCAGCCCTTCTGGTAAGGGGGAAGGGGCATGATTTTGTCCTTAGTTAATACAAATTGTGCTCTATGATAGAAAAATGATCAGGGGCTATGTTGGGGAATGAGATGAGTATAGTCTGAAAAGGCATTCAATTTACTTGCTTTCACAGTATAAATTACAGAAAGCAAATCTCCAACATACTCTTGGTTGGGGGCAAGATGTAGAAGGTAGGATCAGAGTATATCATAGGTTTAAAAAAGTTGAGAGTAGATGGTCAGAACCTAAATATATGAGGTATGTCTTTTCTAACAGGTCATCGGTGATTTTTTTTAAGGCAAATAATCCATTTTATTTTTTAATATTTATTTTTATTTTTTGGCTGCGTCTGGTCTCTTAGTTGCAGCACGCGGGCTTCTCTCTAGTTGTGACACGTGGGCTAAAGAGCACATGGGCTCTGTAGTTGTGGTGCACGGGTTCAGTAGTTGCAGCGTGCAGGCATAGTTGCCCTGTGGCATGTGGGATCTTAGTTCCCCGATCAGGGATTGAACCCGCATCCCCTGTGTTGGAAGGCGGATTCTTAACCATTGGACCACCAGGGAAGTCCCCATCAGTGATTTTTTTTATGCTGCCACTGTATCATATTTCATTGCTTCTTGGCATTTTCAGTGTTTTCACTTTTCCATTCCAATCATAGTCAGCAGTTAACCACAGTTGACCTATTTGTGAAAAGCATCTTAATTCTACTTTAGGTGCTTTAAGAAACTTGAGCCATAAAATTTCTGCTTGTGAAATGAAACAAAAGAACTAGACAAAGATATCTTAATGTTACACTGGCTATCTTAGCATTTGCATGTTTCTTTTACGTTGCCAAAGGGAAATGGTTCCTTGGCCCCTTTCCTTCCTCTGTGTGCTGGTCCTCACACCCTCAGGTGTAGGGCTGGGTCTGCTGTTGGTGCTCAAATCAGTGACTGGTTTTCCTAGAATATCCAGAAGATGGTGGCAACAGATGTTAAGCCAAGAGTGCTATTGATTTTCAGCCTTTCTTGAGTTATAATAGGTAAAAGCTTATTTCTGTGGTAGGGTGACCGTGACATGGCATCACTTAGATTCTTAATAGAAGCCCTCAGATCTATCTTTCTTAACTGGGGGCTGTTTAGAGTGGGAAATCAGAAAATATGGATACTTTAATTGCATGATTTTAGGTGTACATTTATTTTCCATCCAACCTTTTGACAAAGCCTATGCCGTTTCTTTGACATGTCTGCCAGAGTCTTTTACATATGGCGAATACAGAATTTCTTTGAATTTTTACAGATACTTTCCATCAGTTTTTTCCACACCTAATTTGACAGGAATTTTTTACAGTGAAAATTGGTAGATATCAAGCAATATAGACAACACATATTGACTAATGCCCATTGCTAGTAGGCTGTTATCGAGGAATGGTTTAAAAAGTTTGGGTAAGATTCACCAACTTAACTCCATATTCCAACATGGAATTACTCCAAAGAATTATTGTCAAAAACACACATTTCCCTGGACAGGGAAATATCATACCAAAGGAGAAGGAAATTTTACTTGCACTGGAGAGTTTAAGCAAGCGATGAGGCTCTGTTATAATTAGGCAAGGAGTCAAGTATCAACTACGTATGTGTCAGGTGCTGGGAATATAGAAGACAGTTCTTACCTCAACATAGTCTAGTGGTAGCTTGAGGTCTTTCAGGTTGCCATCACTGATACCTGACCTCTATTTCCTGGGTCCCTCAAGCCGTCTTCTTCCAGTCAATCTCTCCCTTCCCCTGCCATATATCCATACTGCTTAACTTCTAAGTATGATTAAAACCTTCTAAAAGTATTTAGGTAATACTAATCTGGTCTTGTTTCTTACCATTTCTTGATACACTAGGTAGTAAGTAGTAGAATTATATGTAAATTCTGGTCTTACTGGTTTCTGAGCAGAAAAAGCGAAGTCAACGATTTGTTCATCTGAGATGAAAAGGGAGTCCCTAAATGAGTTAATATTCAGTGGAGAATTAGAGTGAGGAAATTTCATTAATCAGGCCTGAGGTTCCAGATGAATTTAGGTTCAGGTTCAAGGATGATGTAGAGGGACAGAAAAAGGATGGACAGATGTATCTTGGCCCTCTGGGGTTAGATTTGGAAGTGTTCAATTTCAGTTAATTTCACACTGTTAGGTGTGGAATGATACATGGTTTACTGACTTAGGGTTGTGGTTTTCAAATTGCAAGTACACATACTGTTCAACTGAAGCAGTTTTACTTGAAAATTTTGGCCAAGGGATTCATCTGCTACAAAACACAAGCATTAACATGAATAAGGTTAATTGATTCCAGAGGGGAGCTGCCCTCTCAAACTCTTTAATATGAGAAGCCAAAAAGACGATTGTACCAAGAGTAAAGCCACACTTCCCACAGAAGCTGATACCCACTGGGGGGGTTGATTGGGTCTTGAATTTCTATAACCTGGGAATAGAAATGGATGTTATAAAGTTCCCTCTTACACAACTCAGTTACCAGAATTTTATATCCAGCTTAAAGCCTCATGGGGGAAAAACAATTCTCATAGACATTACCACCTTTTTTTCCTCAGCAGCCCAGAATCAGGGCATAGTTCAGGTGCTTGAGTTTTGTTTTAACCCTCCTGGCCAAGTAGGCCTCCCACATAAAGCAATCCTATTCCTAACCATAGAGAAAGGCACACGGGCACTCCTATTTATTCCAGAAACATTTGTGCAGCACCTAACACATGGGAAGCATCATCCTTGCTAGGTCCTAAATGTTTAAAGCCAAAGGCATGATTCCACCCTCCAAGAAGCTCACAGTTTAAGAGACAGTGTGACCAAACAGTAGTGGTACTTCCCTGGTGGTTTAGGTTACTGAAGGGACAGGACCTAGCCACCAGTGCCAGACCATGCTCATACTCCTAAAGTTCCCATCCACATCCATAGTACAAAGGCTTCTCCCAAGTACGTTTTGACCAGAGAACACAGGGAAAAGTGGTAACACAAAGAGTAACACTCTCTGGCCACACGTGTCCAAAACTAGCTTCTTCCTTAGTCCTCCTGCTATGTCTGCATAAAAGTAGGAAACAGAAAATGCCAGTGTGCCAGGGACTGTCCTAATTACCATGTATCAACTGATGCCTCCCAATACCCTTAAAAGGTATTTTTATTCTCATTTATACTTGAGGAGAATGAGGCATAGATAACTTGCCCAAGGATATGCAGTAAGTGTAGGAGCCAGGATTTGGTCCAGGAAGTCTCTGATTCTCAAAGCACAAGCTCTTAACTACTGAGCTGAACTGCTATGAAAGCACTGGACTTGAAGTTACTAAGAAAATCACAACTCTTATGTGTGTTTCTCCAGCTCTAAAATGGAAATGATTCAGTCTTCCTCACAGGTTTTGATTAAATGAAATAAAATATATATACATCCACACACACTATGCCTGGTGATTGGCAGGTTGCAATAAAGTGATTCATGCCTTGCTAAATCCACATAGCTTAATCTAAACTAGTATCTGTGCTCTTCAGAAAACTGGAATTTCTAGCCCTTCCACTATGTGAGCATAAAATAAGTCTGCATCTCAGAAGAGGACACTTACCTGACCACGCTGGTACCCTGACCTCAGCCTCCAGAACTAGATAAGTTATAGAAGAGCTGCCAAGATGGCAGAGTAGAAGGACCCTAAGTTCACCTCCTCTCACGAGCAGACCAAAATCACAACAGTCTGCAGAACGACCATCACTGAAAAAGACTAAAACCTTCCAGAAAAGATCTTCTACAACTAAAGACATAAAGAAGGAACCACAAGGAGACCAGTAGGAGGGGCAGACTGACGATACAATCAAATCCATACCCCCGAGGTGGGTGACCCACAAACTGGAGAATAATTATATTACAGAGGTTCTCTCATAGGAGGGAGAGTTCTGAGCCCCACATCAGGCTCCCCAGCCCAGGAGTCTGGCACTGGGAAGAGGAGCCTCCAGAGTATCTGGATTTGAAGGCCAGCAGGGCTTGATTGCAGGAGCTCCATAGGATTGTGGGAAATACAGACTTCACTCTTAAAGGGTGCACATAAATTCTCACGTGCACTGGGACCAAGGGCAAAAGCAATAATTCAATAGGAGCCTGGGTTGGACCTGCCTGCTGGTCTTGGAGGGTCTCTTGGGGAGGTGGGGGGCAGCTGTGGCTCACCCTGGGGACATAGACACTGGTGGCAGACATATCAGGGAGGATTCATCCGTGTGAGCTCTCCTGGAGGCTGTCATTTTGGAACCAAGACCTGGCCCCACCCAACAGCCTGTAGGCTTCAGTGTTGGGATGCCTCAGGCCAACCAACCATCAGGGCAGGAACACGGCCCCACCCGTCAGCAGACAGGCTGCCTAAAGTCTTCGTGAGCACAGCCACCTCTACACACGTCCTTAGACATGGCTCTGCCCACCATCTCTAGAAGACCAAGACCCAGCACCATCCACCAAGGGGCAATAGAGGCCCCTCCCACCAGGAAGCCTGCACAAGCCTCTAGACCAGCCCCACCCACCAGGGGACAAACAGAAGCAAGAAAACTACAGTTCTGCGGCCTGCAGACAGAGTCGGCAAACGCAGGCCAGACCCTACCCTGGGACCAGCTGGCCCTTGGCCCTTGGGTGGTAATAAGGGAGTGCACTGCTGGGACACATAGGATGTCCCCTACAGAGGGCCACTTCTCCAAGGTCGAGAAATGTAACTAACCTACCACATACATAAAAATGCGAGTAGCAATTTAGACAAAATGAAGTAACAGCAGAATATGTTTCAGATGAAGGAACAAGATAAACCCTAGAAGAAGAACTAAGTGATGTGGAGGTAGGTAATCCACCTGAGAAAGAGTTGAGTAATGATCGTTAAGATGGTCAAGTAACTCAGGAGAAGAATGGATGCACAGAGTGAGAAATAAAAGTTTTTAACAAAGAATTAGAAAATATAAAGAACAAAAAAACAATTGAAGAATACAATAACTGAAATGAAAAATACACTGTAAGGAATCAATAGTAGACTAAATGAAGCATAAGAACTGATCAGTGAGCTGGAAGACAGTAGTGGGAATCACTGCCACTGAACAGAATAAAGAAAAAAGAATGAAAAGAAATAAGGACAGTTTAAGAGACTGCTGGGACAACACCAAATGCACTAATCTTCACATTGTAGGGGTCCCAGAAGGAGAAGAGAGAGAGAAAGAGCCTGAGAAAATACTCGAAGAGATAACAGTTGAAAACTTCCCTAATGTGGGAAAGGAAACACTCACCCAAGTCCAGAGAGTGCAGGGAGTCCCATACTGGATTAACCCACATTAGAACACACCAAGACACATTGTAATCAAAATGACGAAAATTAAAGAGAGAATATTAAAAGCAACAAGGGAAAAGAAATAACATACATGGGAATTCTCATAAGGTTATCAGCTGATTTTTCAGCAGAAACTCTACAGGCCAGAAGGGAGTGGCATGATAAAGTGACAAAAGAGAAAAACCTATGACCAGAATACTCTACCCAGAAAGGCTGCCGTTCAAATTTGATGGAGAAATCAAAAGCTCTACAGACAAGCAAAAGCTAAGAGAATTCAGCACCACCAAACCAGCTTTACAACAAATGCTAAAGGAATTTCTCTAGGTGGAAAAAAAAAAAGGCCACAATTAGAAACAAGAAAATTACAAAAAGGAAAAGCTCACTAGTAAAGGCAAACACAGTAAAGGTAGGAAATCATCCACACACAAAGCTAGCAGGGAGGTTAAAAGACAAAAGTAGTAAAAATCACTTGTATCCACAGTAAGCAATTAAGGGATACACAGAACAATTAGATGGAAAATATACCAAAAACAGTAATTATGAGGAGATGGGAGTATAAATGCAGGGTATCTAAAATGGAGTTGAAATTAAGAGATCAGCAACTTAAAACAAGTGCATATATATATAGACTGCTATACAAGAACCTCATGGTAAAAGCAAAACAAAAATCTATAATAGATATACACACAAAAAAAGAAAAAGGAATCCAAACATAACACTAAAGATAATCATCAAATCACAAGAGAAGAGAACAAAAGAAGAAAGGAGGAAAAAAAGACCTATAAAAACAAATCCAAAAGGAGACATCACAACCAACACCACAGAAATACAAAGGATCTTAAGAGACTACTACAAGCAAATATATGCCAATAAAATGGACAACCTAGAAGAAATGGACAAATTCGTAGAAAGGTACAGTCTCCCAAGACTGAACCATGAAGAGACAGAAAGTATGTTCAGACCAATTACAAGTACTGAAGTTGAATCAGTAATTTAAAAGCTTGCAACAAGCAAAAGTCCAGGACCAGATGGCTTCATAGGTGAATTCCATCAAACATTTAGAGAAGAGTTAACACCTATCCTTCTGAAACTATTCCCAAAAATTGCAGAGGAAAAACAAATGCAGAGGAAAAAATTGCCTCTTATAGGAAAACATAGGAAGAACACTCTTGGACATAAATCACAGCAAGATCTTTTTTGACCCACCTACTAGAGTAATGGAAATAAAACCAAAAATAAACAAATGGGGCCTAATGAAACTTAAAAGCTTTTGCACAGCAAAGGAAACCATAAACAAGACGAAAAGACAACCCTCAGAATAGGAGAAAATATTTGCAAATTAATCAATGGACAAAGGATTAATCTCCAAAATATACAAAGAGCTCATGCAGCTCAATATCAAAAAAACAAACAACCTAATCAAAAAATGGGCAGAAGATCTAAATAGACATTTCTCCAAAGAAGACATACAGATGGATAAGAGGCACATGAAAAGATGCTCAACAGCACTAATTATTACAGAAATGTAAATCAAAACTACAGTGAGGTACCACCTCACACTGGTCAGAATGGCCATCATTAAAAAATCTACGCGCAGTAAATGCTGGAGAGGGTGTGGAGAAAATGGAACACTCTTGCACTGTTGCTGGGAATGCAAATTGATACAGCCGCTATGGAGAACGGTATGGAAGTTCCTTTAAAAAAACAAAATATAGAATTACCATATGACCCAGCAATCCCACTACTGGGCATATACCCAGAGAAAACCATAATTCAAAAATACACAGACACCCCAATGTTCATTGCAGCACAATTTACAATAGCCAGGTCATGGAAGCAACCTAAATGTCCTCTGACAGACGAATGGATAAAGAAGATGTGGTACATATATACACTGGAATATTAGCCATAAAGAGGAACAAAATTGGGTCATTTGTAGAGACGTGGATGGACCTAGAGACTGTCATGCAGAGTGAAGTAAGTCAGAAAGAGAAAAATATTCTATATTAATGCACATTTGTGGAATCTAGAAAAATGGTACAGATGAACTGGTTTGCAAGGCAGAAATAGAGACACGGATGTAGAGAACAAACGTATGGACACCAAGGGGGGAAAGGGGGAGTGGGATGAATTGTGAGATTGGGACTAATATATATACACTAATATGTATAAAATAGATAACTAATGAGAACCTGCCGTATAGCACAGGGAACTCCACTTTGCTCTACAGAAGAAACTAACACAACATTGTAAAATAACTATACCCCAATTAAAAAAACAACAACAACAGGAATTTCAGGTTGTATTTCCCCCTTTACTCAAGAATTATTTCATACCGTGCTTCCTTTAATAAATATTGAGGAGGGACTTCCCTGGTGGCGCAGTGGTTAAGAATCCACCTGCCAATGCAGGGGACACGGGTTTGAGCCCTGGTCTGAGAAGATGCCACATGCCACGGAGCAACTAAGCCCGTGTGCCACAACTACTGAGACTGCGCTCTGGAGCCTGCGAGCCACAACTACTGAGCCCGTGCACCACAACTACTGAAGCCCGTGTGCCTAGAGCCCGTGCTGTGCAACAGGAGAAGCCACCACAATGAGAAGCCCGTGCATCGCAACGAAGAGTAGCCTGCACTTGCCACAACTAGAGGAAGCCCGTGCACAGCAACAAAGACCCAACACAGACAATTAATTAAATAATTTTAAAAAATAAAAATAAATATTGAGGAATTTTCTGAATAAATAAATAAATTCAATGGTGTCTGTGATAAGAGTGGGCAGTGGACCTAGCATATGGAAATTGTGGGTAATTATCAGAACATTTCAACTGTTTCCATTGGCACATTTTCTCTTTATATTTCTCTTTACATCTGCAAACTGCTGATTCATTCCTTTGCTATTTTCATGTTGGCATATTTCTCCCATGCATTCTTTGCAGGTATTATCTCCAAGATGGTGCCTCAATTGTATCTTCAAAAGGCCATTCCATTGCACTATCGGGGTGGCAGCTTCTAGGTGGTACAGTATGCAATAGGACAGTGGACTCTATGGTTATGCGTCCATTGCCACATCTCCTTTGAGGTAAGGTGGGCTCCTTTGTTCAAAGAGAGGTAGGAACCCTTGAGGGGAGAACACACATTCTGTAAGCTCTCTGATGGTGCCAGTTGAGGTCCTGCAGGCAGTGAAGGCAAACCCATATACAGAATGGGTCAGTTCCAGTCACCAAAGGGTTGGATGGTCTTCCAGTCATTTTTCCTTCCAAGCTCCTGACCAACAAGCCAAGTCTTCTCCCATTGCTCATGAGTTTGCAGATATTCTTGGCTTGGGCCCCTTCTCTTTCCACACAGAGTAAATGGCCAGATGAATTGCCCAAAACTCTACTGGGACAATTTTCCCTTGTCCCTATCATTTAGGGCCACGACTAACAAGAGGTACAGCACAGCAGCCATCCAGTTTTGGCTTGCATCCACGTATTAGATTGACGGGACCAAACCTGAGTTTTCCCCTTCTTTCTAGGCTGACCATAAGGGACACTTCATGCAAACGTAGGGATGATCTGAGGGAGAGGTGCTGTGCGATATTAATGAAAGATATGGGGGTCTGGGCCACCTGCTTGTAGCATGGGCCCTACTTATGCCAGTTCTAGATACATAGCTTATGATAGATTGCTGCTGGGCCTGCTCAACGTACGACCCTGAGGGCCTAACAGAGCTGCTCAAGATGAACAGTCCTGGCCATTTGCTCACTTCACGTCCTGAGGTCAGGTGTTCTGTTTCTCCCAGGAGCCTTGTATACATAAAACTCCATTGCAGATGGTCTTGCATTGTAATTTTCCT
Source organism: Monodon monoceros (assembly GCF_005190385.1). NCBI lineage: Eukaryota > Metazoa > Chordata > Mammalia > Artiodactyla > Monodontidae > Monodon > Monodon monoceros. Next base: position 56,066,494 of record NW_021703774.1, on the reverse strand, counting down.
ACTGTATCTTGCCACAGAGCTCTTTTTCCCGTCATCAGTACCTTTGATGGGGTCTTCTAGTCAGTCATCAACCAAGTGGCAAGTGAGTACACTTGCCTCACTGTCTGTACCTGCAGAGGCCTTTCCTGCTCTAGAACCTGCTCAAGTTTGGCAGACTTTCATGTCACTCAGTACTCCCAAGTATGGAATATGCTGCCTCAGAATCCAACAATTGTGCTTTTGTGAGAGGTGTAAGGTGCAATATTTTGTCCTTTAATTTGGAGGTGATGGAACGGCATGACCCCAGATCTCTGGATCCCTAAAAACTTCACTGATGGGGCAGACCCACATCGACCTGCTCTAACAAATGTATTACTTGACTCAGCAGCGACCGTTAGGGCTACAGCTGGGTTGAGTTTGCAGTAATCTTCAGTCTGGTTTATTGTAGAGGGCCAGAGGAGCGAATTAAATGGGGATATTATGGGAGCCAGTATCTCTGCGCCCTTTAGATTTCTAAGGGTGGTACCCATCAGGGCGATAACCACCCAGCACAAGATATTTGATTTACTATATTGACTGGGAGGAGACAGTTTCAGAGACTTTCATTTAGCAACTTAGTATTTCCCACAACAACAGCTCCTACCTCAGGCCCAGGCACAATGGGAGAGGACTGCCGACTTCCAAGTACGTCTGTTCCAATCATAAAAAGCATATGGAAAGCATGTGGAAAGGACCACTGGGTAGGTCCTGGACCCAGTGGACTCACTGTGATTCAAACCTGGGCCAGGACTCTATCCCTGGACTCCATGTGTTCCCAACTCTAACAGAAGGACCATGCTGGCACTTTAAATATCAACGGCAACTTGAATCCTGCATCCAAAAATCTTCGAAATGTGTAGGTAATTCCCAGTGTATGGTTACTTGGGTAAATGGCCCTAGATCCCCATGAGGAATCATTATCATACACTCGACCAGGGTATTGCAAGGACCTCCTCCTAGAACTTGATTTCTCTTTTATTTATTGATTTGTACGTAATTCATTTCTTTTTTTGGCCACTCTGTGCAGCATGCATGATCAGGGATCGAACCCGTGTGCCCTGCATTGGGAAGATGGAGTCTTAACCACTGGACCAACAGGGAAATTCCTGATTTCTCTTTTAGTGACTGTGGGTTATTAAGGTGGCTGCCCTCGGCCTCATCATCCAGCACTGATTTGATTGTAGAAACTGAGCAATACTTGCTGACTCTTCACCATTCCTGGGAAGGCTGTGTTCTATGAACCACTTCTATAGTTGTGTGGGGGCCAAACCACCCAGCTGCCACTCTGGTTTTGCTGCTGGTTATGATAACATTATCCACCTGTTCCTGATCTTTAACCACCTGACCTCTCTTATTTTAGTATCTATTATGCTTGCTGCTATACGTGAGGCCAATTCCAGTCATAGCATCTCCCACTGTCAGCCCTTGCCTACAGAGGACAGCCACCCCTGGGCTTCCTAATGACACTGGAGCCCTTTTGTGCAATACATTCTTTGTTCCTTTGGTAAAGGGAATGTCCGCCATGTGCATCCCCAGAGCCTACTCAACTGGGTTTTCTGCCCTACACAGTATATCCAGTCTAGAATGCCCATTTCTCTGAGCCTTGTGTTACCTTCCACCATCCATCCTGGAATTTGTACTTCATTTGACATGGGCCATCTCTTACTGCCAGCTTCCAAGAGCCATCATAGCAGCCGGTGAGCACTGTCTCCCAGGGCCCTTGCTGGGGAGTTAAAACATGTATCGCAGGACAGAGCTCTCCTAAACCCCCCTTGAGCCGGCATTCACAGGATCCGGTCTCAAATGTAGATTAATACCAGGCCCAGCTGGTACAGGTTAGCCGAGTGCTGTAGCTGTTTCTTCCTATAGTCCCTTTGGTCCCTTAGCAGTTTCCTGGCAGGCTATGTGGTGACTTGACTCTAGGTATTGGTCTGGCAGCCAGAATGGAGATCCTGAAGGGTGTGTGTGTTACCCTACAACACAGAGGCCTCTGCAGCATCTTTAATCAAGAGGAGTGCTAGTCTCCAATAGGGAGGACTAAACCATCTCGGCAGGCCCTGAGGATTTTCTTATAAATTTACTTATTTATTTTTGGCTGCGTTGGGTCTTCGTTGCTGCGTGCAGGCTTTCTCTAGTTGCGGCGAGAGCGGGCTACTCTTTGTTACGGTGCCCGGACTTCTCATTGCAGTGGCTTCTCTTGTTACAGAGCACAGGCTCTAGGTGCTCGGACTTCAGTAGTTGCGGCATGTGGGCTCAGTAGTTGTGGCTCGCGGGCTCTAGAGCACAGGCTCAGTAGTTGTGGTGCACGTGCTTAGTTGGTCCGTGGCATGTGGGATCTTCCCAGACCAGGGCTCAAACCTGTGTCCTCTGCATTGGAAGACAGATTCTTAACCACTGCGCCACCAGGGAAGCCCTCTGAGGATTTTCTTCATCCCAAGTCTCAGGATCCTGTTTTTTCCCAGCCTTGCTGGAACTAAGAAGTCAGCCTCCTCTGTAATACTACTTTTTTTTTTTTTTTTTTTGCGGTACACTGGCCTGTCACTGTCGTGGCCTCTCCCACCATGGAGCACAGGCTCCGGACGCGCAGGCTCAGCGGCCATGGCTCACGGGCCCAGCCGCTCCGCGGCATGTGGGATCCTCCCGGACCGGGGCACGAACCCGTGTCCCCTGCATCGGCAGGCGGACTCTCCACCACTGCGCCACCAGGGAAGCCCATGGAATGCTACTTTTATAATTACGTCCTCAGCCTTATCCTCAACGTCTTCTGTCCTTTGGCTGCAGAAACTAAGCTGTTGCCTAAGAGGCCTCTGACTTTCTCACTTCACCTTCAACTGCTGATTAATGACCCCAATCTTTCATCATCTTTCTCAGAAAGAGGCATCGTACTTATAATTGGTTCTTCCCCTGAGCCTCTCAAAAGCTTGAGATATTAGACCTTCCAGTTCATCCTCTTCCAACACAATCCCATCCCAATTCACCATCAATGAAAAAAAATTTTTGGAATATAATTGCTTTACAATGTTGTTAGTTTCTGCTGTATAACAAAGTGAATCAGCTATATGTATACCTATATCCCCGTATTCCCTCCCTCTTGCACATCAATGAAAATTTTAACCACTGGCCATTACAGCTTGCCAGGGACTGCTAATGCTCCACATACCATCAGTGATAAGGTTCTCTTTGCCTGGTAACCCACAGCCAAAATCTCTTTTTAGAGTCGTCTTCCTTAGACCACTGCTGGCACCCGCTGTGCTAGATTGAGTTTCCTGGGAAACACACTGAAATGTAGATTTATGTGCAGGAAGCTCATTGGGGGAGTGCCCTCTGCATCAGTAGCCATGGGAGAGAGAAGCTGAATTGCGATGTATCAATAATTACAACAAAGGCCTCGGTTGATTCTATAGGCAGCTCCTGAGGTAGGATGGGTCTGGGCATTCATACCCCTACACTCGTCAGTCATTGGATGAGGTCTATCATTTGTCTCTAGGGGAGGGGCTGAGGCAACTGTCTTCAGCTGAAAGCAATGCCTGGAGAGGGACTCACCTGAAAGCCATCAGCCACCAACACTCCTAGCATCTGGGGAAATGAGTGCCTCAGCCAGAAAGAGGATCTGGATGACGTGCCACAGCATCAGCTACGATGCGCTGGATGTTGTTTCAGGTGTTGAGATACAGCAGGGAGTATAGCAGGCAAAAACCTGTGGTTTTTTTCTATATTTTAAGTGGAGTACACGAGGAAGGCATCACTGTGCAGGCAAAATTGAACAAAGACTTGAAGGAACAGAGGAAACAAGGTATGTAGATATTTGGGGCCGCGTGTTCCAGGCAGAGGCAACAGCAAGTGCAAAGCCTGGCTTGAAGAGGGAGTGTCCCTGGGTGTTCAGGAACACGAGGAAGCCAGAGTGAGAAAAAGGGAGAGTAACAATTGTCGAGGTCAGAGAAATTGGGAGTGAGGGAAGGAGGCAAATTGTAATAAGCTCTGAAGGCCATTGCAAGGGTTTTTGGCTTTTACTCTGAGTAAAAATGGAAAGCCATTGGAGGGTTTGGAGCAGAGGAGAAACATGACATATTTTTAAAGGATTGCTCTGGCTGTGTGTTGAAGGAGGGACAAGGATGAAAACAGGCAGGCCAGTTAGGAGGCTTTTGCAATTATTCATGCCAAGGATAATGATGAGTTGCAGACAAGGGCAGGTAACAGTGAGGGTGGTGAGAAGTGGCTGGATTCTGGATATAACTTGAAAAGTTGAGCTCAAAATCCATCTGTTGATGGACTGAATGTGAGTTTGAGAGAGAGAGAGATATAAGACAAAGATGACTTCTAGATTTGAGGCTCAAGCAGCTGAATGGATGGGGTTGCCATTAGCAGAAATGGGGAAGACAGCAGGTAGAGCAGGTTTGAAGGAGTTGATCAAGAGTTCATTCTTAGGCGTTTTGAGTTAAGTGTTTATTAGTAAAATGGAGATGTCAAGTGGACAGTTGATGTATCAGTCTGTAGTTCAGGAGAGAGATCTGGAGAGACAGACAGGATGTCATCATCCTAGAGATGGAATTTAATGATGTGACTAAATGAGATCAACAGAGAAATGAGAGTAGAGAAGAGATTCAAGGACCGAGCCTTGGATGCTCTAATGTTAAGAGTTTAGGAAGATGAAAAGAAACAAGCAAAGGGAACTAAGAAAGAGTAACCAGTGAGGTTGGGGCAGGAGACGTGTGGTGTCCTGGAAGCCAATGAGGAAATGTTTCAAGGGGGAGGGAGTGATTTACTGTTTCAAACACTACTGATGGCTGAGTGAGAGGAACGATGTTTTGGTAATTCACCACTGGCGTGGATTTGATAGAGGATGGAAGGAAAGCAATTGGAGACAATGAATACAAACAACTCTCCTTCAAGAAATTTTTGTTGACTTGTTTTGCGGTGGGGAAAACTGGATTCAAGACAGAGTTTTAAGATGGGAGAAATAATGTTTGAACACTGATGGGAAAGATCCAGTAGAGAGGGGACATTTGATATTCAAGAGGAGAGGATTACTGGAGTGAAGACCTGATGTGGATGAGAGAGGATGGGGTCAGGTGTCCGAGTGCAAGCGTTGGTCTCTGAAAAGGCATCGATAGTAACGGGAGAAGAGGTAAACAATATGGCGCAAAAGCTGGAAGGTGGGTAGATGGGTGGGTGGTGGGTACTTGTGGAAGTTCTCTTGATTGTCTGTTTTCCTCAGCTGAAAATGAGAATTAGGAAGAAGGGTTGGAGGTTTGGGAAGAGATGAGAAGGTTTCTAGGCCTGAGATAAGTACCCAGTTGAAGTTTGTAGTCATGAATTTCAAGTGAGTAGTCATCAAGGTGTGTGTTGTAGTGTCAAGGGGTAGAGAGGTGAATGTAACTTAGGTTGGCACTCAGCCAAGCAAATGCAGACTAGAGAGGGGGTCAAGGGAGCTGAGAGTAGACTTGAGGTACTCACACACCTGTGTTAGTGCTAATTATCCTGTTACCTCAGCTAGGCATCTATGCCTATAAAAATTATACCCGGCTTATACATCTTGCAGAGATTGAGAATAACTGAATCCCGTTCAGGGTAGAGTGCTAGAGCCATAAATTTTTGTAGCTGTAGGGATGGCAAGATAATATAGTCCCTAGAGGTGTCTCCACTTTGGCTTTCCCAGTTCAAGTCTTCCTGGGAGGCACAGCAGGGTGACCCATCCTGTTCTTCCAGGAGGATTCCTGTCCCTCTTTTGCCTGCATATCCTCCCAACAATCCCTATCCCTTGGTCTTTGTTCCACATAGCTGAGAGAGCCTAAGAGAGAAGTTTCAGTTCCCCTATTGTAAAATTAGTAATATTGGTAGTTGTATAGTTTTCTATTGTTTTTTAGAGAATACATGTTTTCATTTTATTCTATTTTGTGAGTGGAAAACCGCAGTCATTAAATATGTGAACTTGGGTGTTAGGTAGACCATGTTTTGAAGCCCAGCTTTTTTTTTTTTAACATCTTTATTGGAGTGTAATTGCTTTACAATGTTGTGTTAGTTTCTGCTGTATAACAAAGTGAATCAGCTATATGCATACATATATCCCCATATCCCCTCTCTCTTGCGTCTCCCTCCCACCCTTCCTATCCCACCCCTCTAGGTGGTCACAAAGCACCGAGCTGATCTCCCTGTGTTATGCGGCTGCTTCCCACTAGCTAGCTATTTTACATTTGGTAGTGTATATATGTCAGTGCTACTCTCTCACGTAGTCCCAGCTCACCCTGCCCCTCCCCGTGTCCTCAAGTCCATTCTCTACCTCTGTGTCTTTATTCTGGTCCTGCCCCTCGTGAACCCCAGCTTTAACACGTTATCTCACAAGTAGCAGCTAATTTCTAATGTGATTTCATTATAGTTAATGGAGAGAAATACAGACTCTCTTACCGCCAAACTGCTCTATTACCAGGGCTTCTTCTTACACATCTGAAGTGTCAACTTCACGTTTGGATGTCAGGGTTCAGAAACATGTTTTAGATTTGTATGGAATATCATAAAGGATGGCTAGTATAGGAGGTAGGGGTTTTTCCAGGTTTGTATTGCTGTTAATCATTCAGATATATCTGACGACAGCAAACTTCCCAAGGGTTCCTACTTAAGAGCTCAGACTTCGTTCTCCAAAGTCGTTGGGCCAAAACACCACCAAACAAACCAATAATTGTTTCTGACATATTCAAACACAATAGAGAAATTTGATTATGTTAGACTTTGGTAATCACATGGCTAAAGGAGACAGATGGGAACAACAATGCTATTGCAGTTTCCGATTTAATTTAAGTAATTGTTGGGTTCCCACTAGGAACTCAACACTGTGCCAAGCCTGGGTTAGGAGGGAGGGAAAAAATAGGGCTCCTGGGCTTCCCTGGTGGCACAGTAGTTAAAAATCTGCCTGCCAATTCAGGGGGCATGGGTTCAAGCCCTGGTCCGAGAAGATCCACGTGACGCGTAACAACTAAGCCCATGCGCCACAGCTACTGAGCCTGCGCTCTAGAGCCTGCAAGCCACAACTGCTGAGCCCACGTGCCTAGAACTCGTGCTCTGCAACAAGACAAGCCACCCCCATGAGAAGCTCGTGCATTGCAACAAAGAGTAGCCCCCGCTCACCACAACTAGAGAAAGCCTGCACGCAGCAATGAAGACCCAACACAGCCAAAAATAAATAAATAAAATAAATTAATTTAAAAAAAATAGGGCTTCTACTTTCAAAAAGTATATAATTGAGTTTGTGAGGAAAAGGCTTACATTCATGTTATTACATCAAGGGCAGTACACACACATATTCATATTCATCCTGGGCTAAATGTATATATATGTATATATATATGTGTGTGTGTATGTGTATATAAACACGAATTTAAACATTTTAAAAGCCCAAAAAAGGTTAAATTAAGGATTTTTGCAAATATTTTCTCAATCCTCACAACTGCCCTTGTAGAGATTATTACTTCTTTTTGTAATTGAAGTATAATTGATTTACAATGTTGTGTTAATTTCTGCTGTACAGCAAAGTGATTCAATTATATATATATATATATACATTCTTTAAAAATTCTTTTCCATTATGGTTTATCACAGGATATTGAATATAGTTCCCTGTGCTATACAGTAGGACCCTGTTTTTTATCCATTCTATATATAATGGTTTGCATCTGCTAATCCCAAACTCCCACTCCATCCCTCCCCCACTCCCCCTTCACTGGCAACCACAAGTCTGTTCTCTATGTCTGTGAGTCTGTTTCTGTTTCATAGATAGGTTCATTTGTGTCATAGTTTAGATTCCACATGTAAGCGATATCATATGGTATTTGTCTTTTTCGTTCTGACTGACTTAGTATGATAATCTCTAAGTCCATCCATGTTGCTGCAAATGGCATTATTTCATTCTTTTCTATGGCTGAGTAGTATTCCATTGTGTGTATTTGTGTGTGTGTGTGTGTGTACACCACATCTTCTTCTTTATCCATTCGTCTGTCGACGGACATTTAGGTTGTTTTCATATCTTGGCTATTGTGAATAGTACTGCTATGAGTATTACTCCTCTTTTACGGGTAGGAAAACCGAGGCTTATAGAAGTTAAATTACTTGCCCAAGATTATCCATCTCAAAAGTGAAAGTCATGAAATCAGTCAATACCTTTTATTTCAAAGTCAAAGCACCTGCCGCCTCAGCAGAAGTGCTGAGTCATCAGGAAGGAGTGGGATCAATTGTTATGATGCTGCTGGGAGGATGGCTGTACATGAATTAGCTTTTTAAATGTAGTCAGTAGTAACAGGTCATGCTTTCCAGCCTCTTTGTGTGCTTCCTCGTTGCTCATGTCGCCCAAGGCTCTTGCCCTGCTTTGCGCTCAAGACCCATCTCCCCCCCCCGCAACATCTTTGGGGATTTCTCATCAAGGTCAATTCTGCAGGGAAAATCTGTGTCAGCTGCTAACTTATTTATTTATTTAGTTGCACTGGGTCTTAGTTGCAACAGGTGGACTCCTTAGTTGCAGCTCGCGATCTCCTGAGCTCCAGCATGTGAACTCTTAGTTGCGGCACGCATGTGTGATCTAGTTCCCTGACCAGGGATGGAACCCAGGCCCCCTGCATTGGGAGCTCAGAGCCTTAACCACTGTACCACCAGGAAAGTCCCAGCTGCTACCTTTGAAGGGCAAAAATCAATCAATTAACTCAAGCTCTTGAGAGAGATTGACTACAGGAGGATTAAAAAAGTCTGGGAGGCAGTTGGCGGCAGTAGTGGTGGTTTTAGACTTTTCCTTCTCTGAGACGGTGGAGTAACTGACGTGTGGGAACAGAGGCTGCACAGAATGAGGGCATTTCTTCAAAGACCATGAGCTGAGGTGTGGAAAGGGTCATATCCTGAGCTGATCTGGAATCAAAAGGTGAGTCATTTGGGCTTCCTCCTAAGAACAAACCTTTCCAGCCAGCAGACCAGGCTGGCGAGCTCAGGCCATTGCAACTCACGTTCTGAGAACGGCCATGTCACCCCGTAAGTGTGACCAGGTATCCAGGAATGAAGACTCATCCCTTACTCCTTTGGAAATGGCTTGGCACCGAGGCAGAACTGGAGGGTCACTTGACTCTGTACTGGAGTCTTTGAAGCCAGGCAGACGTAGGTTGAGATTCTACATCTATGCCCCCTGGGGAAGCTACCTAATTTCTCTGCTGCTCAGTTTCCCCATTGGCTCAATGGGGATCATAATAACTTACCTTGCAGAGTTACTGTGGTTACCAAACAGAATACTGTAAAAGGATATCCTACATCCGACACTAAAGAGGTCCCACTGCTGTTATTTTTCTTCTCAATATCAAGCCTCCAGTATCTCTGCCAGGTGCATATCTGAATAAGTAGCCTTGTCAATCCTATGTCCCTTTCCTGTTCTTGAGAAGGTAAGTGCTCCAGGAAGAGGGCGGCTCTGCGTGTGTCAGTGATGCCAAACAGCCCTATGAGAGAAGGGCTCCATGGAAGTGGAACTCGTTAGAGGGGAAGCAGCACCGACAGGGCCCAGCTGTGCAACCTGGGGAGAGACAGTTCACCTCTCTGGGCCTCCGTTTCCCCAGCTGTTCCCTGGGGGAAACCATAGCTGCCCTTGGTTTCCATATCACAAGATTGGGTTAATAATACCTGTTCTATCTAAGGTGGGGAGGACCTTGCTCTTACCTCACAGCAGGTATTTGAATGAGAAAATGTCTGCCTCGTGACAGGGGTGGGACTGGGGAATGGGGGGGGTGGTGGGCTGTAAGGAGGACCCACTGAGAACATGGCAGTGAAAGTCCTCTGCAAAAAAAAAGTCCTCTGCCATGTTGGACCCAGGCAGAGCAGTCCCAACCCCTGAAGCATGTTTGCTGGTGCTTTTGTTTTAGATTCACAGGTGCGGTGAATCTAAATCCTCTGAGTGCAAGGCCATGGCAGAGAAAGGCTCCATGGGCAAGAGCATTAACCTCCCCTACAGAGACCTGGCCTCCGAGGTGACCAAGCGCCGAATCACCATGACCATGAGGTACTTCCGGGGTCTCTGGTGGGGGTTAGGATGGAACATAAATGCTGATCCTCACCAAGTGCCGTAAAATGCCTCCAGATGCTGGTTTATGTAAATGTATTCATCCATTGCAGCAAGGCAGATTTTTTTTTTTACATCTTTATTGGAGTATAATTGCTTTACAATGGTGTGTTAGTTTCTGCTTTACAACAAAGTGAATCAGTTATACATATACATATGTTCCCATATCTCTTCCCTCTTGCGTCTCCCTCCCTCCCACCCTCCCTACCCCACCCCTCCAGGTGGTCACAACGCAGCACCGAGCTGATCTCCCTGTGCTATGCGGCTGCTTCCCACTAGCTATCTATTTTACGTTTGGTAGCGTATATATGTCCATCCCTCTCTCTCGCTTTGTCAGAGCTTACCCTTCCCGCTCCCCATATCCTCAAGTCCATTCTCTAGCAAGGCAGATTTTACAGATGAGAAAACACTTTGTCACCCACTGTGGGAAACAGACCCTTGTCACGTGATCCTTCAATAGGCAATGATAAGGGCGCTGGGATGAACTTCAGGTCAGTGGCTCTTGACTGGGGAGTGAGGATCACGTTGATAATCAGCTGGAAGTTATGATGTACCCTCTCAGTGTAAAAATGCATGACTTCGCAAAGTTTGGGAACAGCATGGACTCCCCGAAGCTTGTCCTCATTCCCAGCTAGGCTGTAAGCTCCCTGCAAGGACTGCTTTTCTCCTTCATGACTCTGCACCTGGTGCCCAGGACTGTGCTAGCATGCCCTTAGAAAGGGGAGGCCTCGACAGCTTATCTGGCACAAAGGAGAGGGTTTGCCTGCCTTGGAGTAGTTAGCTGCCTGAGCTGCATGCTGGAGTTCTCAAACAAGTCCACTGCCTGACACCTTCCCCTGATTGTAGGCTCAGTGGATAAAATACAGGATGCCTAGTTAAATTTGGACTTTAGATGAACAACAAAAAGGGGTTTTTTTGGCCTAAGTAAGTCTGTGTGATATTTGTGATATACTTACAGTAAAAAAAAAAAAAGTTGTTTATCTGAAATTCCAATTTAACTGGGCACCCTGTATTTTCCTTTGCTAAATCTGGCAAGCCTACGATGGCCACTGTGGGATGCTCTGCACTCTCTCTGGTCTGAGATCCCCAGATCCAGTCAGGTGCCCAAGACATCTCATATATAAAGGTATATAAAGAAAACATTAGGACTCCAATTTATATGAAAACTGAGCTCTATTGAAATTGATGTTTGGTTGGATGCTGCACCTTCCCTGTGTGTCAGGAGGTTGTGTGTAGATTGAGACTTTCCAGATGGGAGGACGGGAGCTGCAAAGCTGGAGGAAGGCCACCTTCACTGGACTGCTTCACTCACTCGCAGTGAATGCCAACATGTTGCAGTTTGTCTGTGTGAGTTAAGTGGACTTATAAGTTATTGTGTCTAGTCTTTTTTTTTTTTTTTTTTTTGCGGTACGCGGGCCTCTCGCTGTTGCGGCCTCTCCCGTTGCGGAGCACAGGCTCCGGACGCGCAGGCTCAGCGGCCATGGCTCACGGGCCCAGCCGCTCTGCGGCATGTGGGATCTTCCCGGACCGGGGCACGAACCCGTGTCCCCTGCATCGGCAGGCGGACTCTCAACCACTGCGCCACCAGGGAAGCCCTATTGTGTCTAGTCTTAATGAATGCAACCCTCAACAGAGAAAAGTGGCCTAACAAATTTCTGCCAAGAAACCTGGGTTGAAATTCTAATAATGCAGATATGAGTAAACAACAGTTGGCAGAGCTGACACTTTTGGTGTGAGTTCTGTGGGTATAGTATGAGCTTAAAAATAATGATTTTATGAAATCTGACAAGTTGGCTCAAAATAAAAATTATTGATTTGAAATAGGGACCTCCGTCCAGTTTGTTCACAGTGCTTCTTGACTTTAGAGTTTGTTGGGATGTAAGATATTAGTGAATTGATTTAAAAAATTATGTACAATTTCTTAGTTAACATAGGTATGGAGTTTTAAACCTTTACAGATGGGGCTGCGTGGCAAATTTGACACCACTGGTTAGACTGTGGAGTGGGCATTGTCTCCAGGGTGCTGTGGTCACTATGTTGTAAAATCCAAAGAGATCCCACAGTTCTGGGGCCTCTCCCGGTTAGCCCCTCCCCATTCCCCCACATCCCCCGCAGCAACATTAGGTAGACATCAGCTCTCACTGGGAGATGCAGCAGTGAACTTGTGATCAGGAAATCTGAGTTTGGATTCCAGTTCTGTATTTTTTTTGTGTGTGTGACCCATCTCCCTTTTTACTTTATTTATTTATCTATTTATGGCTGTGTTGGTCTTCGTTTCTGTGCAAGGGCTTTCTCCAGCTGTGGCAAGCGGGGGCCACTCTTCGTCGCGGTGCGCGGGCCTCTCACTGTTGTGGCCTCTCCCGCTGCGGAGCACAGGCTCCAGACGCGCAGGCTCAGTAGCTGTGGCTCACGGGCCTAGTCGCTCCGCAGCATGCGGGATCCTCCCAGACCAGGGCTCGAACCCATGTCCCCTGCATTGGCAGGCAGACTCTCAACCACTGCGCCACCAGGGAAGCCCTTCAGTTTTGTATTTTACTGGCCATATGACCCGGGTAAATCGCCTTCTGTCTCAGCTTCCTCAGCTGAAAAACTTAACAGGGGTGAGCTGTCCTTGAGAATCTGAATGTAGTTAGTTTCTAGTTAATTTCCAAGTCCCTAGACCAGAGTAGGTGTTCATTCAGCAAACCGTTAATTCTGAATCTCTAATCACTTAACTGGCTAGTGGTATTCCCTTGAAGGCGGGGTTTGCCCAGACCTGAGTAGAATGGAGATGCCTGGTGCATTCTAGCAGATGGGAAGGAGAACCTGGTAGGCTGGAGGTGGGGACGGGGGCGGGCAGGGGGTGACTAGGCAGAAAGGAGAGCTGAAGTGAGCCTAGGCTGAACTAGCCAGAGAATAGCTGGTATGCAAATAAAACATTGAGAGAGAGAGAGCCTGCCCTGGGCTGAAACTACAGAGAGCTGGCTGGTAGGGGTGGACCCCAGCTACACTGGTTCCATGGGACCAGTGGAGATGGTTAAATTGTCTCTGAGAAGAGCAGACACACAAAGTGTAAATAGAATGTATCTTATCTTTGCCAGGTGATGGCTCTGTAAACGTGGGTAGGTGAGTCAGGATGTCCTCCAAAATGCTGTATGCTCTTTAGGTGCTGGGATCTGGGGGTTCTTTTTAAAAATCCCACCTTTAAATGACATTCAGTGTGCCTTTCTTCCCAGAGAAGAGAGATTTACCAAGAAAAGTGATGAAGCCGGGGAGATACCCTCAGATATGGATTTGGGACAAGCTCGTCCTCCTAGTGCAGCTGGCTCCGAAGTACCCCCAGCCCCACCTCCTTCTCCAACTGAAGACTCCAAAGTTTCCTTCTTAAGCACCTAAAACATCAATCATTTTGAACTAGACTTTGACAGAAAACTCCAAAAAACAGTTTCCATGAAGTCACTGGGGTTGGCTTTGAAGACTCTCTTGGAAAATCTTTGTTCTTTCTTTCCTAGTTTTCTTCTCCTACAACCACTGTTGAGCATTGTTTATCCTTACTTATGCACTTAGAGTAATCTTTGGTTTCTCAAGCCAAGTCTCTGATGTCTCTGTTTGGTCTTTAATTTATGCCACACGGTAGAACACTTATGGTAGTCAGTTGTATTTGAATTAAAAAAAAATTATCAGGCCTCAGTGTTTGTTACTAAACCTGGATGGGTGAAAATCTGAATTTAAAGATCTGAGCTCCAGAGAACCCTGAGGGGTTTGGGTTTTCAAACCTCAGCCTGGGACGTGACAGTTTTGTGGCCTTTTGTGGCATCTCCTGGGCTTGGACTGGGCTGCATTTCACATTGATGGACGACATTTTCAAAGTTTGTTTCTTGGAGATTTTTAAGTGAATTTCAAACTCTAACAGAAGAAACTTAACTTCAACAGCAGCCAAGCGCAGAGTGGCTTAGTTAGGGAGGAGGGACATACTGCTCAGGTCTGATGCTCAAGACTCCCCAGAGCGCTTCTAAGGACCCACAGGACTCTTCTGAAGAGTCAGGAAGCATTAAAGAGGTGATCATTCAAATCCACTTCTGGGAAATGTCCTCAGCTGCCGTTGGGGAGGGGGAAATTTCCTCCTCTATTCCTGTTGAGTCCTGGTGGTTGGACTAATAGTAAAATTGACAAGACAGATGAACAGGAGAAAGAGAAACAAATTTTAATTCATGTGCATGGAGGTCTCATGGAATTGGGACCAAAGAAGTGGCCAAAGCAGGCAGTTTTTATACTTTTTAGACAAGGAAACAATACATTTGTGAGGAATAGGTAGGACAAAGAAATTTAGGTTTGGGGGTGCTCAATTAATGAAGGATCTAAACAGTTTGGGCTTGGAGTAGTAAATAAAAGAAGTAACAAGATTTGTTTCACAGGCTTCTCAGCCCGAATTCTGTCTCTGACCATAAGTGTGTCTGTTTATGTGAGAGATTTATTTCCTACTTTAAGGGTCAGACAGAAAGGAGGGTCAGAGTATTCCTCTTGCATTGGCCGTTTCTTAAGTAACTTATTTAAGATAAACCATACACCATTGAGGCACATTTTGGGGTGGCCTGCCCTGGCCCCCAACAGGGCCATCTTTTATTGCATTCACTTCTTCAGAGTCCTTGTGGGCGTTCTCCCTCCAAGCCCACCCTTATGTGTGCTCAGATCCCCTCCCCACATAGCAGGCTGTGCTGTTGATGTGGAAGTCAGGTTCCTTCTTGTGGTCTTCTGCCGCAGCAGTGAAGCAGGGGGAGCAGGCCTGGAGCACCTGTCATCGCCAGCTGGGGGCTCAACACACACATGACCTCATCCTCAGTCAGATGAGAGAACAAGCCTGCACTGTCCAATAGGGCAGCCACTAGCCACAGGTGGCTACTTAAACATAAATTCATCAGAATTAAATATAACATTCAGTTCCTTGCACTAGCCACATTTCAAGTGCTCAATAGCTACATGTGGCTGGTGGCTACCATACTGGATGTTACAGATATAGAGCATACTGTCGTTACAGAAAGTTCCATTACCGCTGGAACAGAGGTTAAGTGAATAGGGTCACACAGCCAGTTAAGCATAGAATCAAGGAGGGAAAATGGTGGGAAGGGGTACCCCTTGAGGTAGTTTTATTTCTGATTGTTTCTGGGCAAGTTCCAGGATATTTTTTCTGTTTATTCATGTGGTCAAAATATTAAGTACCTAAAAAAGAAAAAAAAAAAAAATATTAAGTACCTACTGTGTGAGCTGTACACTGTTCTAGGGACATATTATTTTGGCTTTGTTAAATCTTGGTCATGAGTCTATTTATTTATTTTTAACATCTTTATTGGAGTATAATTACTTTACAATGGTGTGTTAGTTTCTGCTTTATCAGTGAATCAGTTATACATATGTCCCCATATCTCTTCCCTTTTGCATCTCCCTCCCTCCCACCCTCCCTATCGCACCCCTCTAGGTGGTCACAAAGCACTGAGCTGACCTCGCTGTGCTATGTGGCTGCTTCCCACTAGCTATCTATTTTACGTTTGGTAGTGTATGTATGTCCATGCCACTCTCTCACTTTGTCACAGCTTACCCTTCCCCCTCCCCATATCCTCAAGTCCATTCTCTAGTAGGTCTGCATCTTTATTCCCATCTTGCCCCTAGGTTCTTCTGATCTTTTTTTTTTTTTAGATTCCATATATATGTGTTAGCATACAGTATTTGTTTTTCTCTTTCTGACTTACTTCACTCTGTATGACAGACTCTAGGTCTATCCACCTCATTACAAATAGCTCAGTTTCGTTTCTTTTTATGGTGAGTAATATTCCATTGTATATATGTGCCACATCTTCTTTATCCATTCATCCGATGATAGACACTTAGGTTGTTTCCATATCCGGGCTATTGTAAATAGACCTGCAATGAACATTTTGGTACATGACTCTTTTTGAATTATGGTTTTCTCAGGGTATATGCCCAGTAGTGGGATTGCTGGGTCGTATGGTAGTTCTATTTGTAGTTTTTTAAGGAAACTCCATACTGTTCTCCATAGTGGCTGTATCAGTTTACATTCCCACCAACAGTGCAAGTGGGTTTAGGGACATATTACTGAACAAAACAATCGCTGCCCCCGTGGAATTTACACTCCAGTGTGGGAAGACTGACAAAAGGTATATATAATTTAAAAACAACGGATTATATGTTAGGAGATGTTAAATGTAATGGAAAAGACATTTAAAAATAATAAGACAGGGTAAGAAAGATTAGAAGTGGCAGAGGAAGAAGCAGGTGAGTTGCAATTTTATTTTATTTTTTATTTTTTAATTTTTTTTGGGGGGTACGCGGGCCTCTCACTGCTGCGGCGTCTCCCGCTGTGGAGCACAGGCTCCGGACGCACAGGCTCAGTGGCCATGGCTCACGGGCCCAGCCGCTCCGCGGCATATGGGATCCTCCCGGACCGGGGCACGAACCCACATCCCCTGAATCGGCAGGCGGACTCCCAACCACTGCGCCACCAGGGAAGCCCGTGAGTTGCAGTTTTAAATAGGGTGGTCTGGGTAGGCCTCATTAGGAAGGTGATATCTGAGTAAAACCTTGAAGACAGTGATGGAGTTAGGTGTGTGGACATCAGAGCAGAGGGAAGAGCCAGTGCAAAGGCCTTAAGACAAAGGTGTATCCAGAGGAGGAGAAGGGGCCAGTGGGGCTTGGCTGGAGTAGAGTGAATCAGGGGCCATTAGTAGATGAAGTCACTGGTGGTGGGGGAAGGAGGTAGATCACGTGGAGCTGTGTTAAGGACTGACTTTGAATGAGCTGGGAAGGCATGGAGGGTGTTCAGAAAAGGAGACTCGTGCTCTGGCTGTTTGTGTGGAGGACAGGCTGTACGACGGGAGGAAACAGAATCATTTCAGAGGCTACTGTAGTAATCCAGGAAAAAGACAATGATAATTTGGACAAGTAATAGTTGGGATGGTGAGAAAGGTGGTCAGATTCTAGATATATATATTTGAAGATAGAACCAATAAAAGTTTCTGATGGATTGGATGAGGGGTTGTGAGAGAGAAGAGTAAAGGATGACCCCAAGATTTTTGGTCTGAGCAACCGGAGGGATGGAGTTTCCATCAGCTTCAAGACGAGTAGATTTGGAGTGTCTGAGGGGGTGGGATGGGAAAACTCAGAAATTCCATTCTTGTTCGCTTAATATGCCTAACAGACATTTAAATGGAGAAGTCAAGTGGGCAAATGAATGTATGAATCTGGAGTTCAGGAGCAGTCTGGGCTGGAGATATAAATTTGAGGCATTGTCAGCATAGAGATGGCATTTAAAGCCATGGTGCTAGACGAGATCACCAGACGAATGAGTAGATAAACCCTAAAGTGAGCCCTGGGGTGCTACAATCTTAAGAGGTTGGGGCTATGTGATGGTTCATTTTATGTGTCAACTTGGCTGAACCAAGGGGTGCCCAGATTAAACATTATTTCTAGATGCGTCTGTGAGGGTGTGTCTGGATGTGGTTAGCGTTTGAATTGGTGGACTGAGTAAAGTAGATCACCCTCCGCAGTAAGGGTGGGCATCATACAATCCATTTAGGGCCTGAAAAGAACAAAAAGGTGGAGGAAGGAGGAATTCACCCATTTTGCTCCCTGCTGGCCTGTTTGAACTGGGACATTGGTCTTCTACCCTGCTCTGAGATTTACACCATTGGCTCCCCTAGTTTTCAGGCCTTTGAACTTGGACCAGCTTTCCTGGGTCTCCAGCTTGCAGGTGGCAGACAGTGGGACTTCTCCACAATTGCATGAGCCAATTCCTCATAATAAATCTCTTTTTATATCTGAATCTGTATTTATACTTATATATCTCCTATTGGTTCTATTTCTCTGGAAAACCCTGACTAACACAGACTAAAAGGAAGAACCAGCAGAGCAAACAAATAAAAATCAAGAAGGAGAAATCCATAATGGAGGAGGAGTTTAATGTCCTGGAAGCTAAGTGAAGAGTTTTCTCCTCCCTTCTGTTCCTCCTTCCATCACCCTCTTCTTCCATCCTGAAGCCAGAAGCAGTAGCTGGTGGAGGGAAAGAAAAGGAAACGTGGGCAGGGCTGTGCAAGCAGGGTTGGCCTTACCTATGTGTGTGCTGTGACCACTCATCACCCAAAAGTGTCTCGTCTTTCACTTTTCATTCAACAACACCTGGCAGCTACATGTCCTTAGAAGGGTGAATGACTTCATGCACTCTGACTTCTGGGTTTTCTAGGTTTTAAGAGTTTGCTACCAGTGGAGTAGACTGGTAATACCCAGTTGTTATGGGCTGAACTGTCTCCCCGCCACCTCATATGTTAAAGTCCTAACCCCCAGTACCTTAGAATGTGACTGTCTTTGGAGCTAGACCTTTAAAGAGGTATTTAAATTTAGGTAAAGAGGTAATTAAATTCCTTAGGTCTGCTCACCTGAGGTTATGGCTTATGAAATTCATACCTGTGACAGCAAATAAGAACCAAAATAGAGCTAGGGTGAAAGAGGGTAAGTTGGAGAAAAGATGAAAAGATTGTTCGAGAAGGACCAAAATCACCAGGAGATGGGTGTAGGAAGGTATGGATTCCACTGTTTGCCTGCTGTCATCGTGGGCGACACCTCAATACCAGGTATAATCCTCTCAGTTACACACACACACACACACACACACACACACACACACCCCAAAACTTTAGCAGGCTGTAATCATACCTCCCAACCCAAAGGAATTACCTGATGGTTGGAATCTGTACTCTTCTCTTCAGCAAAGTATCCCACAAAGTTCAAGGAGAATATTGTGTAAGATTATTTTATTTCACGGGGCAAAGTTGCTGTAATATCCAACTGGACCCCACCTGTAGCATTAGAAGCCACCTGTAGTAAACACATTTTATATATGTTCAGCACTGCTGCAATAGCTGTTCCTCTGCCTTTAGGAGTGCTGCTCGTTATTATAGCTCATGGTAATCAGGCAACATGCAAGAGCAGGTGATGCATGGAACAGGTTCCACGTGGGGAAACATGTTTTTCCCAAACTATTCTCCAAGCATATGTTATTTAGCCACTGAGGGCCATTTATTAAAAACTTTGTGGTTTTCATGAAGAAACTACTATGCATTATAGCTTTTGCCTCAAATCACCAGAAAACTTAAACTATTTTGGTTAAATATCCCTTTAAAAGCTGACAGAAGAAAAGAATATCTGTTATAACGTGGAATCATCTAAATCCCCAGACTGTTATTCCCGCCCAGTTGGACATGGTGACCATGCACATTCTTCTGGGTTAATGCAAGCTTGGAAAGCCAGAAAAGCTGCATGGGCATGGGCTGGCTGGCTGGCTTTCCCCTCAGGAACCCTCAACATCATTTCCTTCTGCCTTTTCTGCTAGCGCTTGGCGGCTTTTCACACCTGGGAGAGCCTGATGTCATAGGTGACCATGTTGAAGTTGTCCCAGGCAAAGAGCTTCTTCTCCAGGGGGTTGTAGTCGATCATGCTGCTGTACTTGTAGCGGTTCTTGAACGGGACCATCAGGGCCTTGCTGCTACCGGTGCTGGTGTCGTATGCGAAGTTGACGGTAGCATCAGGCAATGAATAGCTGCTGATGGTATACAAGGTGCTGCAGATGACAAAGGCGTTGGCGACCGACTGCTTACGGATGTTAGTCTCCCAGGTTTGTTCCAGCTCCAGATTCTCTGGGTTCAGCTTGGAGAGGACAATGGCGCCTTTGGCCGCCTCAGTGCTGTAGATCACCCAGAGGCCTGTCTCATCTACTGCCAGGTCGATGTCTGTGTAGCCACCCCAGGAATAGGGGAACTGCCCGTGGTAGCCGGCTCCAGGGATTTCCTTCTCAGCCTTCAGCGTCTCGGTGTGCAGCTCGTATCTGATCACCGTTCTGGACTCCGCCCCCTGGAAGTAGAGGCTGCCCTGGTACACCACGGCGCCTGTGCTTTCCAGCGGCCTGGGCAGCACGTGCACCTTGGAAGGGTAGCCCTGCAGGAATTGGCTGATGAGGTCATACTCGAAAACCTGGCGGATGTCTGTGCCCACTGTGTCGATTCTCCACGTGGTCTCCTGGGTATAGGGGTAGGCGGCCTGGGGGTCTCTCATCCACACGCCGTACTTGCCCGTGAGTGTTTCAGCTGTTCTCAGAGTGACAGGTTCTCCTACCCAAATGAGTTCTCCACATCCTGGTGAATTAAAACAAATACCATGTAGCCACCATCTTTCCACAATGTGGAATCATGGCAGAGCCGGTAGAAGTGAGAACCCCAGAGACAGACCATCTGGGTTTAAACCGGGCTTTGCCACGCATCTTCTTATTTTGTCACTTATTGTGACTTTCAATAAGTTACTTTGCTCTCTAAGATTCAGTTTTGTGATTTATAAGGGGAGATAAGAGTAGTGTTTTGGGTAGTAGAGCTGTGGTAAGTTTTAAATGTAATTATACATGTTAAGTGCTCAGTATAGAGTAAATGCCCAGTAAATTTTCTGTGATCACTATGCGATATCAAAGTACAGTTGACCCTTGAACAACATGGGTTTGATCAGTATGGGTCCTCTTATACGTGGATTCTTTTCAATAAATACTTCTACTTGGTATCGGTTGTATAGATGAAGGCTGCACAGAGGGCTTCACACTGTATTTGTAATATTTGACTTAAGCCGGGCAATGTCTCATGATGTTCATTGCATTACTCTTTATGGCTTTCATGTCTGATTTATTTCATTATTATAAAAAATGAGACAATAATCAAGTCATTATAATAATCTCTAAGGGCTCTTTTTCAAGCCCTTCCCCAATGGACCACATACTTCAGCCGTCATTTTACTATTTTTTTTTTTTTTTTTTGCGGTACGTGGGCCTCTCACTGTTGTGGCCTCTCCCGTTGCGGAGCACAGGCTCCGGACGCACAGGCTCAGTGGCCATGGCTCACGGGGCCAGCCGCACCGCGGCATGTGGGATCTTCCCGGACCGGGGCACGAACCCGTGTCCCCTGCATTGGCAGGCGGACTCTCAACCACTGCGCCACCAGGGAAGCCCCAGCCATCATTTTAATATAATAAAATCTCAGTATGATTTTTTAAATGAAGAGTTGGTTGAAAATTTTAAATTTGATCGAATCACAATAAACCTATGTATTTTAATGGGCATCTCAATTTCCTTACAGAAAGTGGAAACTCTTTGGTGCCCATATCTCAAAGAATCATATTCTGAATATCTCAAAACTCTCCATCCTCATGCATGCCCTCTGTACTAGCAATAACTGTCAACAACATGGATAGTCACTGTCTCTGAAAGACACAGCCCTTGTCTTAAAGTCAGGCTTTCAGGGAACACCTTTCAGAGGGTCAATTGTACTTTTCCTAAATACCCAAAGTTCAGAAAAGATACCTTTAGTAACAGACACTATGCTGGGATGGTCCATGGTGTCTGTCTGGCCCCAAGATAAAGATATGAAGGATCTACTGAAAAATGTTGTTTTTCAGGTGCAATCAATTCTATATGACAACCAAGTGGGTGGAACAAACACATCTCTCATCTTCCCTCAGTGCAGCCCAGTCCCCATCCCAAGTGTAGGTGATAAGATACAGAGCTTTGCTAGGCAAAGATCAACGTCCTGCCAGTGTGCCCTGGAAAGGGAGCAGAAAGGGGGTTCTGTTCCTCTTCCCCTTTCCTGCCTCTGCTCCCAGGGAGGTTATTTGTCCACCCCACTCCCCCATAGTGGGCTGAGCAACTCTGAATGCAGAGCTAGACACAGATAAAGACCACATTGGTACAGAAGAGGAGAAATTTAACTCCATACCAGTGCCTCCCTCTTCACTCCTGGGTTGTCCAGATGGACTCTCCTTCAAGATTCGGGAAGCAGG
Source organism: Monodon monoceros (assembly GCF_005190385.1). NCBI lineage: Eukaryota > Metazoa > Chordata > Mammalia > Artiodactyla > Monodontidae > Monodon > Monodon monoceros. The sequence goes on along the minus strand of NW_021703774.1, from coordinate 56,044,545 downwards.
CATCTCAGTTAACTCTGACTTCAATTCCTGAAAGTCCACGTTCTCCAAATTCCATTTAGAAACTACATTAAAAGAAAGAGGCAAAACTGTACTGTGAGGAAAAAGGCCTAAGGATAGACTATGTTGAGAATGGGATTTAAATAGGCTTCCAAAGACATGAGGATGTTTGAGATTTGTTTTAAGATAATAAATGGGGTTCAGGGACGGGGAGGGACAATGAAACAAGACTGGGCTATGCTGACCACTGTTGGAGCTGGGTGATGGATATGTTAGGGTTTGTATTAGTCTCTCTACTTTTGTGCATGTTTGAAAAATTCCATAATAAAAAGCTCACAAATAATAAATTGCATAGCAATGTGCCTAGCACAGAGTATTCAAAATAAAGTTAGCTTGTACAAAATTAAAATAATTCCCACTAGAAGGTCTGATTTATGAACAGGTGAGGTGTGATGCAGGGATACTGAGAAAATCCTTAGCATTTTCTGGGACGCCAGAAATTCAACAATTAACAACTCTCTGCCTGACTTAAGTGCTCTTGTCTCCTGTCATAATGCAAATGTTCCCGTAAGAAGTAACACATTAAGCTTCAACACGCTCGGCTGAAATATTCTGTCAGATCCCTTTCCAAGACCATTTTAGACAAGGAAGAGAGTGTGCAGGTTTCCTGCAGGAATTTGGGAGACGGTTTGAGCCATGGAGAAGGGAAGAGGTGTGGATGACACTGGTTAGACATTAAGTCATCACAGTGTATCACGCATTGCTACTTTGACTTAGGATTATGGCATACAGCAGCCCTTGAATACAAGGAAAAAGCACAGCCACAGGAGCAGCTGTTTTAAAATGCAGGTTGGATTATGGTTCAGGTATGATGAGGCCAACAGAGCAGGAGACAATTGCCATTAAAAAGATAGCTCGTGATACTCACTGATCCCTAGAGGAGGGGGGACCCCACCCCCATAGAGGGCCACACGGTGAAGCACCAGGGTTCATCAGGAGGGAGGGGGAACATGGGTGAGAGCTTTGTTTTGATTTCCAGGGGAAGGAATGAGTGAGGCAGGGTAAGCAGGTTTAGGATTGGCTACTCTGAATAATTTCTGCAGGCTCTGAAGCGTAGGAGCTGTCCCCAGTTGTCTGGTACCTGGCCCGCATTGATCAGGGCAGGAGAATAGTCGCCCTGAGTGTGGGACCCGATGGAGGAGGGGTTGGGGGTGTAGGCTCCGAATTGGTTCATTTGCATATGAAAGGTGTGCTTACAGGTGAGTCATTTACTATCTTTAAGAGTTGGCTAACCCTCTGAGGGGCAGTCCCTCCTGTTATCAGCAAGACCCAGATGTCAAAAGATATGCTTAAAACATCGGCCTTTTCTCTTGCTGAACGTCTCAGGCAGTCTGACCTGGCCCCCAGCCCAGCCAAATAGCAGGGAGGGCAGTCAGGGCAATGCCTGCGGCTGGGCTCCCACACAGCCCAGAAAGTCAGGAAGACATTCTCTGTCTTTCATCACTTGTTAGCTTAACTCTTCTAAATTTACCTCTCAGGCAATGGAACTCTTAACCCTCCTGGATGTGCCACATTTCATCAATCTTCAGCCGCACATTCTTTCACATTTTCACATGTCTGGAATCAAGGTACCCTCTTATAGTCGCTGGTATTCAGCTTAGGTGAACTACAGTACTAGAAAAGGCTCCTGTAAGGAGGTAGGGAAAGCACCCAGCTAAGAAGCGCTAAGGCTTGGGCTGGGCCAGGGCGCTGGGGTTGGCCTTCAGGTGTAGCCCCTCCACCTCCCCTCCCGACCCCACAGCAGTCTCCACCCCTGCCTTTCATGCAGGGGCCTGGCCTCCAGGGGAGTGTGACTGCCCTGGAGGGGGTGCGTGCTCACACCCTGGGACGTTCCTCAGTCTAGACTGGGCCGGGTGACCGGTTATGAACTCTAAGCCAAAACGTGTAGCCAACTGAGGTCATCCTAGATATGCACTCCACACTCCAGGGGTAATTGGGAGTACCCCTAGGGATGTGGAAGGTCTTCGGTGTCCGCAGCCTTGGGAAGCTGTTTATCCATCCTGTCAGCCAGCCCCTCTGGAGCACCTATAAACTGTTAAGACTACATGTGGAGAAAAAAGGTGAATAAGATACAGCTGGTCCATGGTTCCCTTTAGGAATGGATAATCTGGCAAAGTCCTCTTAGCCAGGAAGTAACATGGGTTCATTCCAGGCTACTTTGGGAACCAGGATCGGTTGGACCACCCAAACAGTTGCTGGAAAGTCCTGGGAAGTTAATTTGATTCCTTGAATCTCCTTCTCCCTGTCTGAAGAGCTGTGGAGGTGAGGAAACTCCTCCGTTCTTCCCTCTAAAGATTGCCTTGACCTAGGAGGGTACCCAAGGCAGAGGCTGCTCTGCTAGGTCAGATGTAGGTTCCCTAGACCAGACCAGTCGGGACCTGCGTGGGCAGCATGCGAGAGGAACAGGGTGCCCAAGGTCCCCTGTTCTTCTGTGCTGCCAGGAATAGGTAAGTGTGAGGAAGCCCCTTCCTTTACGAGGGGCTGACAGAGCTGTCTTCAACTGTCCCAGCCTCCTGAAGCCCAGGCCTCTGCCCTCTGTCTGCCTCTCCCAACCACTTGACTTATCTCTTAGGCCTAAAACACAAGGAGAGAGCCCTCACTCCTGGCTGTCAGAAGCCACCACCACCACCCCCCCCTTGCCTATGCAACCTCTGACACTGACCAGAGGCTCATACATTGTGGCCATTTCTCAAAGTCATGTCACTGAGCGAGTTCCCTGAGATGAGCTGTTTTCCTTTCCTTTGTACCTTTCTTTAGACCACTGTTCCTCAGGATAATTCAAACTTTGTTTCCATTAATTCTCAGAACATAGGAGCTAGTGTCAAGTAACATGAAGTGAGAGAGAAATACTGCAGTGACATCTGTACCAAGCTGGAGAGTTCCCTCACCCCACCCCAGCTCCCTGCCCTTCAGCTCCTTGACTCGCAGTTGCCATCCATCAAGGGCTACTGTGAGCCTGCCCTCCCCTGCACCTGGCTCCTTCCTCTGTGCATCTGATACAAATTATTTCACTCTGTGAGTGTAGCTAGGATGGTCATATAATTCAGTGAGAAATTTTACTGAAAAGAAGATGTATATTGAGAAAAGTAGAGGCACACACCTGCAAGTCAGTGAGAAGAAAATTCAGAAAAATGGGGGACCTCCCTGGTGGTCCAGTGGTTAAGACTCCACGCTTCCAGTGCAGGGGGCTCGGGTTCAGTTCCTAGTCAGGGAACTAAGATGCCACATGCTGGTGCGGAAATGCCCTCTCAGGAATTCCCTGGTGGTCCAGTGGTTAAGACTCCGCACTTTCAATGCGGGGGGTGCAGGTTTGATCCCTGGTCAGGGAACTAAGATCCCCACAAGCCACGTGGTGCAGCCAAAAGAAAAAAAAGAAAGAAAGAAAGGAAAACGCCCTCTTTAGCCACAGGGAATAAAAAAAAAGTGAGGGGGAAACAAACCCAAACAGGCATTTTCCCAGGTAAATTCATTGAAGACATTTAAAGTACTGGCACTGAAATACTGAAAAACAGCTTCTTTGTGAAAAGAGATGATTAACAGGTATTTATGGCTCTTTCTACATTTCAAAGCAGTTTTATATAAATTATTTATGTGATCTGGTGCCTTCAAAAGTTTTAGAGAAATAGAATAAGGCTTTAGAACTGCAGTCTGCCCCTAATTTAACTATTGCCACCACTTACTAAGGGCCTCCTATGAGCCAGGTCCTGTGCTAGGCTTTTGCTATCATTACCCCTATTCCACATAACAGTCCTAAGAGGGAACGTTATGATCTTCGTTTTGCAGAAGAGGAAACTGAGGCTCAGAGAGGTTAAGTTACTTGCCCAAGGTCACACAGCTGGTAAGTGGTGGGACTAGGACTTGAACCCACGTGTGCCATCGTCATGGCAGTTGTGAACCTTTCCACCCTGTGGTGGGGATGTGGGTCAGTTATAAATGTACTGCCTGTCAGTGCTGAATGCACCCTTCCATAGATGCTCTCTCAAAAAAAGAGACATTTCTCCTTTAAAGTGAGTATGATGTTAGGCTTTCTCAGTAGAGGACGCTAGAGGGACACAGTGGTGGTGGTGGGGCCAGCCTCCTGCAGTGTCCCGCAGGGGCTGGGCTGGCAACAGGAGTGTGAGGACGTCTGGTGGAGCTCTGCCTCAGGCACTTGCCAAAGACATTGTTCTTCTGTGACTTTGCAGCCTCAGCCTGGCCATAACGTTTCCACGACCCTCTCAACACCGCACCCAGAGTCCTTGCATGGGGACCTCCGTGCTCTGCAGACCTCTGCAAGCCCCTACGCTGGCTCTGCAGGGCTCCTGCAGCCTTTCCCAGACTCAGGAGATGTCCATTCCACCTCTAGCCTGGGCTAACCGGCCAGCGTCTCTGCTCTCTGATGGGCTCAACCCCACCTTCCTCAATGATGTCGGAACCCATTCCAAGTTTGTCCTTCCTCTGTACCCTCCCTCAGCCCTAGGGTGCCATGTGGGGTTTATTTTATCTCATAGCTGCTCTTTCATCAGTTAATTCTTTATATTGAACATCCCTGACTTAACCTGCTATGTGGTATCTGCCTCCTGCTTGAACTGAGACTGCTACCAGAAGCTCTACACTGCTCAGCACTTTAGGGGGTGACCCACTCCTGGAGTTGACTCAGATTCCAGCGGGTGGCTCATGCACACACAGCTCCCAGGCGATTTTCCCAGAGAGACATCTTCCTGTCAGCTCTTCCTCCCCTACACGTGCCTGGCTGGTGCCCAGTTCCTTTCCTGGTCCCACCAAGGTCCTCAGGGCTCTAACCAGGGGGTCTTTCTCCCTGGCCCCCTAACCCCCAAACCCTTTGCAAGAACCACACCTCATGTGCTTTCTTTGGAGTAAACAAGAATCACAATAAAACATAAGGTCGTGCTTCCCTGGTGGCGCAGTGGTTGAGAGGCCGCCTGCCGATGCAGGGGACACGGGTTCGTGCCCCGGTCCGGGAAGGTCCCGCATGCCGCGGAGCGGCTGGGCCCGTGAGCCATGGCCTCTGAGCCTGCGCGTCCGGAGCCTGTGCTCCGCAATGGGAGAGGCCACAACAGTAAGAGGCCCGCGTACGGCAAAAAAAAACAAACAACATAGGGTCAGAGAATGGCTTCCAGAATGACTGTAAGGCCAGTTCTCAGTTGGCAGATGGGATGGTTGGATTGCAAATCTGCTGGGTGCTGCTTGGCTGTGTCAGCCAGGAACACCTGGCAACGGTCAGATTCCCAGAGTAGAGTCGCCTGGCGTAAGAAGCAAAGCCTGTGGGAGAGGATGCAGAGCCCAAAGGCAGGGAAGCCGTTGCATGAAGGGGCCTGGCTGAGCCGGAAGTCATAGTTGCCTAATTCAGTCCTGCCATGTACAAGCTGTGTGACTTTGGGCAATTGCTCAATTTCTCTGAGCCTCAGAATTCTTAGCTCAAACTATAAATGAAATGATCCTCAGTAAAAATGTAACAAAACTAAAATTTCTCTGGAATGTTTCAAAATCACTCAAATTTCATTCTGAATTGGGAGAAAAACAAAAAGAGGCTATGAAAAGATTAAGGACTGTATTGTATCAGACAGCTAAAAATTTTTAGGGCTTTTGTTTGTTTCTATGAAAATTCAGTCCTGTGGTTGAGAAGTTCATGTCTATTATAAAATTTTGGAAATATTTTCTTCATGCTCTGTCCTATTTATATACTTATATGTAGATATATAAGCAAATGACATTGTAATGATTTTTTTAGTTATTTTCTATCACTGCCTGAAAAGTTAGGTCAGTATTATATACGTGAAGAGGATGAAGAAAAAGAAGGGTGCCAACATAATCACAGGTTGTCGTGAATACTCTAGAAGGTGAAGATTAGCTAGCAGACTACTGTCCTGGGTGCTACTCCAACATATACTGTCTCTGGAATCAATGCGCGTTACAGAAATGATATGTACACATCGACATTTTGATCTATAAATGACATTCTTTTTTTTTGGCCGCACTGGGTCTTCGTTGCTGTGCGCAGGCTTTCTCTAGTTGTGGTGAGCGGGGGCTACTCTTCATTGCTGTGCGCAGGCTTCTCATTGCAGTGGCTTCTCTTGTTGCAGAGCACATGGGCTCTAGGCACGCAGGCTTCAGTAGTTGCAGCATGTGGGCTCAGTAGTGGCGGCACGTGGGCCCCAGAGTGCACGGGCTTCAGTAGTTGCAGCGCATGGGCCCAGTAGTTGCGGCGTACAGGCTCTAGAGTGCGCGGGCTTCAGTAGTTGTGGAGCACAGGCTTAGCTGCTCCACGGCATGTGGGATCTTCCCAGACCAGGGATCGAACCCCTGTCTCCTGCATTGGCAGATGGATTCTTAACCACTGCACCACCAGGGAAGTCCCTATAAATGACATTTTTAAACAGTAGTGGAGCTCAAGCAAAAGAAGCCCTTCGTAGCTATAATCCATTTACTGGGTGGTCACTCAGTGCCAGGCACTGTGCTGGATGCTTTCCTGCGTTACTTCTAATTGGGGGGATTATTCTCCCCATCCTGTAAGTGAGGAAGTAAATCTGCAGCACTTGTGTTGAGCAACTCTGGTGCCCCTCCCTGCATATCTTGCCTACCTTTTTCTAGCCATTGCTGTGTCAACCTCTGCAAGAACAAGCCTGGTGCTCACATCTGTGGATCAGGGAAGTGCAATATACCCCATAGGATGATCCTTGGCCAACAGAGTATCGAATCTGGGAAGGAATGCTCCCTTTCTCTGTTGCATTCTACACAGATTCTCAGAAGTCTTGATGGGGTACAGCCTTTGCTGCTCACCATGGGGACCAATTGAGGAAGGGCCCTCCCCCACTGCCCCATGCTGGTTCTCTTTCCTTCCCTGTCACACTCTCCCCTGTCCCCGATTCTCCTCCCTGGGATCGTGGCCCGTACAAACACTGCACACAAGCCCTCATCCCAGGTTCTGTTCTCTGAGAGTCCAAAGCAGACGAGAAATAAAGGGGAAGGTGGGATTTCTCTTGTGACGCTATAAGCAACTCTAGTTTCTCTTTTGGTAATCTGTATTTTCTATTTATTTAAAAGATTTAAAAGATTATTTAAAAGATTTCTAGACATTTCACTACAGAATTATTACTACAACATCTTATATGCGTATATTATTTCAACTCACACACACACACACGTATAAACAAGTGACTTCTGTGATTCTAAGGACATTTTTTTTCTATGTGATAACTACACAATAAAGAAGATGGTGGTGACAGTTCGAATTACAGGTGGAGTCAGGAAAAGTCCACCTCCTCAGGCCTTTCCTCTGCCCACTTGGCCTCACTAAGCCCTCAGTCCCACACCCTCCATCCCTCAGTTATTGCCTCTCCTGCCTAAAGCACACCTACACCTGAATCCCAGCCGCACCAAACACCCCTTTACTCTCAAATCTAGGACCTTGAAGCACATCTTTTGTTCCAAGCGCTCTTTCCCTGATGTTTAAATGTAACTTTTCTGTCATTCATCTTTAGGTTCTATAAACTAGAGGTCACGTCAGGGTCCTGAAGAGCCACTGAACATCGGGGGAGGGGCTTGAATTCTAGTCCTGGCTCTGCCACTAGAGGGCTGGTGACCGGGAACCTCTGAGCAGCCTCTCTGGGCCTAAGTTCCACATCTGCACAAATGAGCCAGAGGCATCAGATGCTCTCGAGGCCCCCTTTCCAGCTATACATTCTTGTACTAATGTAATTTCCTGCTCACGAAAAACCCACTGCTAGAAAAGAGCTTCCAAGTCTGTAGTTCACTATAATGGGCTGTTGTCTTTATTTCAAAAGTAGAGCAGCTGGAAAGGACAAAAAGAAATATAAAATCAGGGCTTCCCTGGTGGTGCAGTGGTTAAGAGTCCGCCTGTCAATGCAGGGGACACGGGTTCGAGCCCTGATCTGGGAAGATCCCACATGCCATGGAGCAACTAAGCCCGTGCGCCACAACTACTGAGCCTGTGCTCTAGAGCCCACGAGCCACAACTACTGATCCCACGTGCCACAGCTACTGAAGTCCGTGTGCCTAGAGCCTGTGCTCTGCAACGAGAAGCCACCGCAATGAGAAGCCCGCACACTGCAATGAAGATACAATGCAGCCAAAAATAAATAAATAAAACAAATAAATTAAAAAATATATGTATATAAGATCAGAGAACACATTGAATAAATTCCCAAAAACTTGTTAAATGACCAGAAGACAATAAAAAAAATGTTTCCTCTATTTTCTCTCTCTCTCTCTCTCTCACACACACACTCTCTCTCTCTCTCTCTCTCTGTGTGTGTGTGTCTCTCTCTCATGGGTTCTGTTCATTCAGTTAACAGTCTGAAATACGTAAAGCCTCATAACACTTTTATTAATAATGATTCTTTCATTTGTGCTCAAAGACTCAACTTCAGCAAGTCTCAGCACCATCACTGCTCAGCTGTTCAACCTGGGATCCCTTGGCATCTTGTGATCTTACTTCCCTTCATTGTAAAATTTAGAATTGGATCTCTTCCAACTCTATCAATACAGGATTTTTAAAAATCCTTTATACCTTAGAGTCATTTCATTTGAACCCTACAAAAATCATTATTCACAACAGGAATTTTCATTGCCACGTTATGGATGAGAAACCAAGGTGCAGAGACTAAATGATTTGCCCAAGGTCACACCCAGGCATGGAGCCTTGGGTTTTCTGGTGTCACATCTGTGCAGATTTTGCCTTTCATGCAGAGCCTCTTTAGAAGATAATTTCCCTTCATTTTAATTTGAAGATTTTTCAAAGCTTTTGAAAAGTTGACAGACAGTACAATAAACCCCCCATGTGTCGTTCACTTAGATTCAACAACTGCTAATATTTTGTCACATTTGTATCATTTTTCTTTCTCTCTTTATATATTTACAGTCTTTGCAAACCATTTGAAAGTAAATTGTAGACATTCTGATGCCTCATCCCTAAGTGCTTGAGTATGTATCTCCTTAGAACACGGATATTCTTCATAACCACAATACCATACCTCACCCAAGAAACGGAACACTAATCCAATAACACAACCTGATAAGCAGTCTATATTCAAATTTCCTCAAGGATCCCAAACCTGTCCCTTGTAGCTTTGTCCCCCTGGATGCAGGGGCCACTCCAGCATCATGTACTGCCTTTGGTTACTACATCTCGAAAACAAGGCCCCCACCCCCAGCTCCCTTTTTTTTTCTTTCTTGATGTTGACATCTTTGAAGAGCCCAGGCTAATAGTCCCCTAACTGGATTTGCTTGCTTGCTTGTTCCCTCATGATTGGAAAACTTATTAAACAGTGAATATTTGGGAGCAGAGTTTCACAAAAAGTGACACAAATACTTTCTTCCCAACTACTGGGAAGAGTGTCCCTCCTCCCTCAGTGTACACTCATGGACTCACCTGGCAGGGACCAGGATGAACAGAATGACATCTCAGGTAGCAAAAGCCACTTCAAAGTGACTTAAAAGCAGAGGTTCTCAGATTGGACCAAGAGCAGGAAAATTTCCAAAACAACATATTGAGGGAACCCACACTGGGTTGCTGCCTCTTTATTTTGCCCAGGAAGGACACTTAAAAAAAAAACCCTACCACCTATCATCATTTCATAAATCTATTGTCATTTCATAAACAGAGGTCATTTTAACAACAAAAGGTAAGCGTCAACAATCTCTGAACAAAGATTCACAAAAGGACAGTTTTCTAAAAAGGATAGTTGGCAACTTTCTCCTGATCCTATATATTTGCATCTCACCTGGTCTTTATATTTCTCATTTTGCTATGGATTGTGAAAACTGTCACGGGTAGGCACAAGAACTCAGAACCGGGGCTTCCCTGGTGGTGCAGTGGTTAAGAATCCGCCTGCCAATGCAGGGGACACGGGTTCAAGCCCTAGTCTGGGAAGATCCCACATGCTGTGGAGCAACACAACTACTGAGCCTGCATTCTAGAGCCCGTGTGCCACAACTACTGAAGCCCGCGCGCCTAGAGCCCGTGCTCTGCAACAAGAGAAGCCACCGCAATGAGAAGCCTGCGCACCGCAACAAAGAGTAGCCCCCACTCCCCGCAACCAGAGAAAAACCCTCACGCAGCAATGAAAACCCAACGCAGCCAAAAAATAAATTTAAAAAATAATAATAAAAAAGAACTCAGAACCACGAACCTCAACAGAACTCTTGGGAGCTAACTCACTAGCAACATGTGAAAGTGATTGCTTTGCCCTCCTTAATTTGCCTGACTCACGCTAGATGCGTGGTCTCCAGGAGAAAGGAGAGGGCAGGAAGGACAGGCCTGGCCACCTGTAACAGGTTTCCGTGAACCGTGCCACCTTCACCCCATGGTGTTACCTTCCTTGGAGCCTGGTGGCACGTCCTCAGAGGTGCTGCGGGCCTGGGGACACAGGCCCCTCCTCAGGCTCGCTACCTCCTCGCTACTGCTTTCCAACCTCCTGGCCAGATCCCCGTTCTCTGCCTCCAGTCGTCTCTTCTCCTCCTCCAGAGCTGACTTGTCACGGACGAGGTGGCTGTAGGCTAACTCCAGCTCCCTCTGCAGCCCCTCCTGGGTGTCCCAGGGCATGGCAGCCTGGCCCAAGGTCAGGCGGTGGAGGAGGGCCTCCAGGGAGCTGAGCCGGGCTTTGGTGGACTCCAGGGCCGCGCGCTGTTCGCTGCTGTCTCTCTGCAGGTCCTGGATGGCCGACATGGCCTGGCCCTGCTCGAGGCAGCTGGACTCATTGGGGCTGGCCACGCTGAAGGTGTACTGGCATCGGCCACTGCGGTCGTTGGCCTTCCGGAACTGTGCTGTCCTGGCACCCACACCCCATACCAGACAGGCCAGCAGCAGCAGCAGCAGCAGCTGGACAGCTGGCATCTCGGGCCTGCAGTGGCAGCAACGTGCACAGAAGTCCTCAGAGCAGCCGCTGGACGAGGCTCCCTCTGGAACTCTCCCCTGCGCCGCGAGGTGTCTGGCTGGGTGGCCCGGCTGATTCCTGCCCTGGCTGCACAGAGGTTTATATATACTGGGGGAGACAGCCCTGCGTGGGGGGAGGATGATGCGGCCACGTGAGGCTGGGTGAGGCCGTGCACAAGGGGGGGGCGCTGTTTTCACACTGCCAGCAAGAGTCTTAGAAAATGACCTTCCAGAAGTCTGTTTTGAATTTCTTTTAAAAAAGAATGTCCCACTTTATGCACCCCACATCCCCATAGCAGTCCTTATATCCCCACCCTGTTTTCCCACATACACTCACACACACCCACCTCATCCAGCATGACTACTTGTGTGTCCGTTTCAACAAGGATTTATTTCTAGTTCCTATCTCCATTACTCTGCAAACTTTATTGAGAACCTGCTCTGTGTCAGGCACTGTTCTAGAAAACGGGGATACAGCCATACCTAAGACATAGTCCCTTTGTCCCTGTAGCAGTGACAGAGATGAATAACAGCCAGGCAGGATACAAAGGCAGCATGCCGCCAGGCTTAAGGGAGCAGCAATGCTTTAAAAGCAGTTAGAAGCAGAATTCTTCCCCCGCCCCTCCCTTTAAAACATATGTGGCTATATCTTTGGGAGGACGTTCTGATTCTAGTCTTGCTTCTCAGGCACCAAGGTCAGTGCTAGCCTCTAGACTAGTTCTCACCACATGTGTACGTGTGCATGCAAATGCCATTGATCTCACTGATGATATCTGTGGAAGCCTCCTCAGGAAGATTTTTTTTTTTTTGCGGTACGCGGGCCTCTCACTGTTGTGGCCTCTCCCGTTGCGGAGCACAGGCTCCGGATGCGCAGGCTCAGCGGCCATGGCTCACGGGCCCAGCCGCTCTGAGGCATGTGGGATCTTCCCGGACCGGGGCACGAACCCGTGTCCCTTGCATCGGCAGGCGGACTCTCAACCACTGAGCCACCAGGGAAGCCCAGGAAGATGTTTTTAAATGTATAAAATATATAGGATTGCAAAGGAAACATATATTGAACTACTACTATCAAAATTTTTTTAATTGAAATATACATGTCCTTTTTATTAACATCTTAAAAACAAGGTCAAGCAGGGGGGTATCTAATTTCAAAGTAGTTTTGCACATAAATACTATTGCATGCTAACTGCAACAACTGTAATGAAATGTAAAATGTCTGTGATCTCTACTGGTGGTGACAAAGTCGCAGGTACTGCTAACACAATATGGAAGGAAATGTTAAACCCAAATTTTACTTCAAAAGTGGTAAAAATAAAGATGTAGTTTTTTTCCATCCAAATTCATGAGCTTTCTGGACCCTAGGTTAATAATCCCTGCTTTATATTAATAAATCTAAAGAGAAACAAAAACCCCACCAAATATGCCAAGAAGAGGTCAACGCAAATCAGAACGTGTGCAGCAGCCTCATAGGTAACTTCTCAAATAACATTTGCATTTAAGCAATTGATGTTGTCTGATACCAATAACATCTTAAGTATTTTTTTTTTTTTTTTTTTTTTGTGGTACGCGGGCCTCTCACTGCTGTGGCCTCTCCTGTTGCGGAGCACAGGCTCCGGACGTGCAGGCTCAGTGGCCATGGCTCACAGGGCCAGCCGCTCTGCGGCATGTGGGATCTTCCCGGACCGGGGCACAAACCTGTGTCCCCTGCATCGGCTGGTGGACTCTCAACCACTGCGCCACCAGGGAAGCCCATCATCAGTATTTTTGAAGTAAATATAATATTTCAGATGTGCCCTGGCAGTCTCTGCTCGAGATTGAGAAAATACATTTTGCTCTAAAAATTCTATTCTTATTTGATTGGTTCTAAAGTTAGACTTGAACTTGAGACACTTGCAAGTGGGTGTCTGTTTACTGTTGACTAAAGGGTACTATTCTCAGTTCCTGAATCAGGTAATAAACATTACCAAAATGATTTTTTAAAATATCTTATAGTCAGCAAGAACCGATTCAAATCTGTTTGGCTTTACTCTTAGGAATGTTCTCTTTCTGTTAAAAGGACTAAGATCATTCCTGGGCTGCCAACTCCATGGAGGAAAAGAGTTCTGGATAAAGAGAAACGTAAGTAATTTTGCTGCATTCAGTTTGCTCAGGATAACTCTGTTTGTAAAGGAAGAACATAGGACTAGAAATCAGGTTTTCTAACTTCCCTTGAATTGATTTCCTTTTTGTGATACAGCACTGCCTAGGATAATCCAGGAGCACACAATCTGTATTTCCCGGGGCTTTTCCAGTCAGTTCCCAATGCCCTTTAGTGAATTTTTGTCTTTTTCAACCACACTTTAGCCCTCTCTTTTGCTTTATCTCCCCTAAGCTGCAGGCCAGTCACTGTTGAGCTGTGTGGGTGCCAGTCAGGGGTGAAGAGTTTAACAATCCCTGGCATTTTTGCTTGGACCAACCCAGTTTTTGACTGCCAGGCAAAAGCAATCGTTCTCAACATTCTGCATGGTTCCTGGCAAATGCCACTGTGCTTAGGGAAAGAAATGTGGCTGCTGGGTTCATTGACCTTTTCTCTATCACTGTGGTTCACTGTCCCGTCTTCCCCCTGGAGCCGGATATGATAAGGACTGACCAGACCCTCATATTCTGCCTTTTTCCCCTGACCCGTCATCACGACCCCTATTTACACCTCACTGCCAGAGTTCTGTCTGCTGCCCGCTCTTAGCATCTCCCTCTCAAAGCCCTCATGGAACACTCGAGCCACCAGGGCACTTACTGATGAGAAAGGACAGGGACTTGCCCAAGGTCACACAGCCAATGAGTGGCAGAACCAGAAAGAAAACCGAGGTCTCCAGGTTCCAAGGTTTTCCATCTTCTCGCCTAAGCCTAGTCTACCCAAGGGCCCACTAATTGCCCAGAATACGTGAAAGACTCCAGTCACTTCTTCAAGGAATCACCGCTCTAGGAAATGAGCTAGCTTCCTATATTCCCATTAATGAAGCAAACCCATGCATACCCTTGAGTTTTCACAGCTGATTTTACAAAACTGCATCCTTTCATGAAATAGAGTTATTTTCCTAAAAGCAGAGAAAAGGGCTCACTAGAAGACACAGGAAACTTTCCAGCCCCGTGAACAGCAATAAACATGTGGTCGGCTTCCTCCTGCCCTTTTCACCCTGCTGCCTTTCACCACCCTCCCCGCGCCAGCGCCCGACTCCCCGCGCCAGTCTCCACCTCCTGGAACCCTGGACATGGAGACCCCTTTCCCTCTGACGAAACCCTGTCCACTCCAGATTCGCCGTTAGACTGTGTGTTCCAGTTGCATTTCCTTTCCGGAATGTGGAGCCAGGGAGTCTCCAGCTCAGGTGCTCCCGGCAGCCGGAAAGGCGTGCGTCCGGCCACCCACAGAGCTAGGTTTGTGGCCGGAGCAGGCACGGAAGGCGCTGGCCTGGGGCCTCCGTGCAAGATGGGGGCAGCAGGGGGCACGAGGGAGCGGCATGCTTAAGGAGCATCCGTTACATTTCGTTTCGAGGTTGTGTTTATTTCCATTCTTTTAGCCTGGGGTTTAAGCTGGTTGGCTACTGGTTTTCTTCTGCAGTTCTTCCACAAGAAACTGGAACCTTCATGAAGGTAGAGCTGGGACCACTTGGCTCACCATCTTGTCCCCAGGGTCAGGCAGATATAAGCGCTCAATACATTTTCAGTGGATTCGTGGGTGGGTACATAATTCAAGCAGAAATAGAACACAAAAGAGCCCTCAGGCATGAGAGTAAAGCCATGGATGGTGCCATCTTCTGGGCTGCTCAGGACCCTCTGGGCACCACCCTGGGGTCTGCCAGCAGGGCTCTCCCAGCTGGAGAGGAAGCCTTTGCTGGGGGCACACTCCTCTCCCCCAAATGCACACACATAGCCTCCACTGGGATTATTTTATGTATGCCTTTATTTCACTATGGATAAGGAGGCTTACTACAAAACACTGGTGAATTAAAATGGTAACTTACTACCACGAAAATGAGGACCAGGGAAGGGACTGATGAGACGCAGTCTTACCCGGGGAGCTCAAGGCACCATTCTCCACCCCGCAGCTTTCCTCTATTTCCCAGGTGGTTCATCATTGAAGTGATTCATTATTAAGCACGTACTGTGTGCTAAGGGCTGTGGCATACACAGGAATATGTAGGAGGTGGACCCCATCCTCAAGGATCTCTCAGGCTGTAACGCTGGGTGGGGCTGGTGGAGTAACCTAAGTGCTGGAGAAGCCTAGGGGAGGTGGGTGTCCCTCGTGAACGGGGGGGCTTCACAGGGGAGATGCATCTGTAAAGAGACCTAAAGAGATGACATGTTAACAGTTGCTCAGGTCCTCGGGTTGCGACTGGTTATAGGTCTGCCTTGGGTTCTTTCAGTGTACCTTGTGTCTAATGACAAGCCATGCGGAATCACTTTCAGATTAAACATGTCTATTTCCTCTGTGGCTGCCTCCCACCACCCTTTGACCCAAAGCAGGAAGCCGGTGGGGTGGGGGTGGGGGGGGCGGATCTTAAGCCATTGAGCCCTGCACATTCTCTTCCATCCAGTGCTTGTCTGGTGCTGTCCAATGGGAGCTGGCCCTGGGCACTGGGGCATCCTCTCCCTATTGGGAGAGAGAGAGACTTACAAGGGTAGGACCCAGCAGCTGCAGCTACAAGGTATAGCCCAGGAGCTTGTCCCTGCCTGGAGAGGAAGGCTTTTATGAGACCTGAATGTATATAGGGACAGCCCTCGTGGCAGTTCTGAGAGCTCCAAATGTCATGCTAGCATCTAGAGAGTGTCAAACCACACTTAAGTTATCACGGTAACATTGTTGGCAATTTTCATCCTACAGATTCTACCACTAGTGCCATGAACATCCCATGAAGCCTTATTATATGGCATGTTAAGCTGGTTTTCTCCCAGCTATTAATGGGTAGGATTTCTATAGGGGATTGGCGGGTGGGATATGGAGATATGAAAGGAAGGACAGAAAGAAAAAGTGAGACACTTTCGAAAGACCAAACAATAGCCCAGTTTGAAAAAGAGCATCGGGCCTGTGTTACAAGGGCTGTGATAGATCAGGGTAGAAGAACTAGGCTTGGTCGGACAGTGATTTCTAATGATTTCTAACCAATCAGAAGCTGGATACAGTATTCTTGTATGCCTGACTTTACAAAATTGTTAGCCTTGTCTAAATTAATTATATGCCACATATTTGTATCTATTTTTAATTTAGAATAATTAAAATTAGGTCTCTTTTGAGAGTTTCTTGAGATTTCCTAAGAAAACTGGACTTATAAAAAAGATTTAGGGTCCCTGCCATCAGACCTTGCTGGTTTGAATACACTCAATGTTCTAGGTGTCTATAAACAGTCTTTTGTTTTACTCTCTGCTCTTTTATCTTTCCCTTAAAAGCCTGACTTAACCCAGTCAATTGTTTGTGTCTCCTGATACAGGGAGATGTTATGAACATGTTTAACTACCTCATCACCTTCTGTTATGAAAGACTGCCCTGTCCCCATTTGCTTCCTGCATTTGGAGAATTTTGTTGTTCTTTTCTTGCCCTACATTCCTGAGCTCGCCTCCGCACAGTGATACTGTCTGCTTCTGTTTTGTTTTGTTTTGTTTTTTAAATAAGGATCCACTTTGGGATCTGATCAGATCATGCTTTTTATGTTTTTCCCATTTTTCCTTCAAGTTTCCATGGAAGTTCCTTCCTAAGGAACAGGTACTTAATTATCAATTTGGAAATGTCTTTTTCTGAGCTGTTTTCCTTACTCGTTGACTATTGATTCTCATTTTTTTTTTTTTTTTTTTGTGGTACGCGGGCCTCTCACTGTTGTGGCCTCTCCCGTTGCGGAGCACAGGCTCCGGACGCGCAGGCTCAGCAGCCGTGGCTCACAGGCCCAGCCGCTCCGCGGCATGTGGGATCTTCCCGGACCGGGGCACGAACCCGCGTCCCCTGCATCAGCAGGCGGACTCTCAACCACTGTGCCACCAGGGAAGCCCCTCTCATCATTTTTTTTTCCCTGAAGTTAAAAGCAAGGGAAAACTTCATTTTCCATTATTATTTGCTCTCCTGGGATTTTCACATGGACAAGTCTCATAATTGGTCGTGTTTGGTTTCTTAGCTCCGCCTTAATGGACTTACCTTATGGAATCTCTTTCTTCCTGAAGGTCAGCTTCTGTCAGGAGGAGCATCAGACACTAAAAACAAGAGCAGATATAGCCTGAGCACTTCCCTGGAGCTGACACTCCTTGTTCAATTCTTTATCACTCAGCCAAAGACACATACCTGAATAAGGGCTGAAAAGTTTACAGGACACTTTCACATACCTCGTTTTATTTAACCTCTCGCAAGAAACATGAGCAGCTGCTCTGTGGCCTGCGATGTTACCGGGGAGTCCCGGACTAACACTGAGGGCAATCCAAGACTCCTCCAGAGGCTGTGTGAGGGGAGGGCTGAGGGTATAACTCTTCCTTAGGTTGAGCACAGAAATTCTCCTGTTTTAGTTTCAAGGTACAGATTTCCATTCAAGTCTCCTCAAGGAGAAAAGAAAAGGGTGTGTGTGAGGGGAGTGGTGGGTAGGGAAGCAGGATATGAGAAGTGTTCTCCTAAATTGAAACTGAAACTGACCTTTTGAAAAATGACCAGGTGAACTATTTTCCCTGCTTCTCAAGAGCTGCGAATTCTTACTCATGGTGGCTCTGCTTCTCAGCGTGTCAGCTCTGTTCTCTACTTTACCAGTATCTTCCTGCTGACTTCAGCTTTCATCTGGTCCCCCATGGTCAGCCCAGGCCTGAGCCTACCTCCTAGCACAGGGCCTTTCAGCTCTGCTTACTGACTCAGTCTCTGTTTCCCAGGCCACGTTATTTTATTTTATTTTTTTAATTAATTAATTTATTTCTGGCTGCATTGGGTCTTCGTTGCTGCGCGTGGGCTTTCACTAGTTGCGGTGAGCAGGGACTACTCTTCATTGCAGTGTGCGAGCTTCTCACTGCAGTAGCTTCTCATTGCGGAGCACGGGCTCTAGGTGCCCGGGCTTCAGTAGTTGTGGCATGCAGGCTCAGTAGTTGTGGTGCTCGGGCTCTAGAGCGCAGGCTCAGTAGTTGTGGCACACGGGCTTAGTTGCTCCGCAGCATGTGGGATCTTCCCGGACCAGGACTCGAACCCGTGTCCCCTGCATTGGCAGGTGGATTCTTATCCACTGTGCCACCAGGGAAGTGCCCCAGACCATGTTCTTGAGAGATTTGATTGGCTAAGCTCATTCATTCAAGCCGACCACACCAGTTGGACGTTGTCCAGTGGCCCACCGAAGTTCTGCCCTTGAGACAGAAATTCAACTTCAATCCGTTTAATTATGTGGTTTTTTTTGTTTTGTTTTGTTTTTGCGTGGGTTTGGGGATGAGGGGACTATTTAGAATAGAAAAACCAGGGAGGGGGAAGGGTAAGATGGGACGAAGTGAGAGAGTGGCATGGATTTACATATACTACCAAATGTAACATAGATAGCTAGTGGGAAGCAGCCCATAGCACAGGGCGATCAGCTCCGTGCTTTGTGACCACCTAGAGGGGTGGGATAGGGAGGATGGGAGGGAGACACAAGAGGGAGGAGATATGGGGATATATGTAGATGTATAGCTGATTCACTTTGTTATAAAGCAGAAACTAACACACCGTTGTAATGCAATTATACCCCAATAAGATGTTAAAAAGAAAAAAAAGAAAAGAAAAGCCTACTGGCAAAAAAGATTCCCATAGAAGGAGATGTGAGTTGGTGAGAGTTAGCTAGCAACTCTAGTTCAGTGCCCTCAAAGTAATATCTTCCTCACCGTGTTTAGGCAATATTTATTACCATGGAAGGAAACATGGTGGGACATTCATCTAATAAATATTCTAGGGACTTCTAGTCCTGTGTGTGCAGGACTGTGCTAGGCATGGGACAGATATTTCAAAGTTAGGGGTTAAGGGGAAGACAGAGACAACTTCCTGATGACTTAGACTTCCCTTCTCACCCACATAGAGGGAAAAAAAACTGGGTACACAATAGCCAATAGTAAGAACATAGGTAACATAGACTTTTATGGGTTTTGGGGGCCTCTACTTATCATTTACATTTTTCTGTAGGAAAATGCTGAGTTCTCATGGCTTGCATCAAAGAAGAAAAACATGCTTCTTTTTTATTTTATTTTTAATTTATATTTTATTGAAGTATAGTCGATTTATAATGTTGTATTGGTTTCAGGTGCACAGCACAGTGATTCAGTTTCTATATATAAATATATATAAAGCCATGTATATATGGCTTCTCATACACTAAAAGGTTATCAATTATTGATGGAGCACAATCCACTTGTGATCTTTGGGGTGGAGTCAAGGTGGTTCTTGATCTACTGTTAATTAAATAAATGGTCAGTACTCAGTGCAGGGGTGATGAGGGTCTCAGAGAGCCCCGTGCCACAAGAGCAACACGATGGACTGAGCTTGGTGTGTAAAAACACATGAGCAAAAACTGTGGGCTTTTGAGAACATTTATAAATAGATAAAATATTGCCTTATTTCTCTGAATAGTACCTCTGTATGTAAATATATTTTTACATTTACCAACTCATTTTTGTTTTGAACCTTATGACCATCCTGAGAGATAAGTGCCATTAACCCCATCTTACAAAGGAGGAAACTGTGGAAATTGACTTGTCAATCCATGAATGGGTTACAGAGTCTAGCACCGCCCTCCCCCCCAGCACCATGGCATCTCCCATATTCTCCCATGCTTCTACTCACCCGCTGTTCCACCTCATGGAAATCATGTAAAAGTTAAGCAATTTTAGCCCTGATCTATATTAAATTTATACTGATTTTTTTCCTGGCAGGTAATTAGTATAAACTTTACTTTCACAGAAAAGCAGAATGTTTTCAATAGACAATGATAAAAAGTTATGGAAATATTCCCATTGTATTGCTTTTAGTCTAAGAGTAGAAGATTAATAATCAACCTGAACTTATTTTAAGTGATTATTAAATAACTTATCTTAAATTTTTTTTAAGCTTCTTCCAATCTTTTTATTTATTCCTTATATTTCTGCTCTTTAGCAGTCAGTATATTACAGCAAAAAGAAAATGAGACCTAGATATCTCTACCTGGTCTGTTCACTCCTTGTGTCCCTGGGGCACTGGTCAAATGGTCATACCTCAGTTTCTCTGGACTTAAAATGCTTCAGAAAAAGCTCTTGTCAAGATCAGATGCCAAATTAGACCGAGAACCTTGAGAGCATAGCATCAGGATTTTTAATGCTCGTTATCACTCATCTGTACCTCTAGTGGAGCTAAGGGGCTCCATAAGGATGAAAGTTTCTCCTGAATTCTTGTTATGAGACTGGATGATACAAGAGTTAAGAATCATTTCCTGATAAAATGGCCCGGATCACACACTAGGTGCAATCATCCTTTCAACCACCCTATTAGATGCTTAGTAATTTCCCCACATGACTTTTGAATAAATTCAGTTTCTGGGTCTCAAAGAAAAACGCATTGGTAAGAATGGGAGCTGGGATGTGCACCCAACTCTTCCCCAGAGCCTGGGCTCCCTGAGTGACCAGTTTGTTCTTTCTTACTTGAGTGAAGTTAAGTAAACTTTCCAGTCGATAATTTCTCAGTGTGACATGTGTTAAAGAGAGGGATTTCATTGCGGGAACACTTTCAACCATTCATTTCCTTTCTGAATTCTTTTATTCCACTGGGAACAGAAAATCTCTTCCCTGCCGATCAGTTAAATCCATGTAATAGATTTCAGTAAGCATGATTCAAAGGGTTTTTAATTAAGAAACTATTACAATGTATTTTATTTTTAAAGATGGAACTGTGATCTGCCACCAGCAAAACTGAATGATGAAAGAATGCCACGGAGGCAGACACACACATTCATTTAAAGTTGGCAGTTTGGGTTTAAGGGAGAACAGTTTGTCCTTTAAAAACCCAGTACTGCTAGGTTATATCCAATGTTCCAGGGAGGGAGGAGGGGGATGCAAAAGAAAGAGCTATCTTCCTGTGGCTTTTTGCCCTATGTAAAAGTGAAAAAATATCGAATGCGGCAAATCAGGAAAGGACCTTATGTCAAAGACCCCTGAGCATCCTGCTGGGAATTATGTGTCTTGCAGGTTATCTGTAGCTGTATTTCAGGTCCAGTGAGCTTCCTAAACAAGCTCCCAATCTCTCAGGCAACTTTTCCACAAAATCTAGCTAGCCTGTGGTCAGGGAAGTCAGAATGATTTTACTATTAGCACCAGGAAGACTGAATAAAAAGGTAAATCTGCTAAAAACAGAAACAAAGAAAAAATAAAACTAAGAACATAGCACATCCAAGTTAAATATAACTTTGCTTTTCTTCTTTTTTTAAAGATTTTATATTCTTTTCTATCATTACAGCATTTAATATTGATTCTGCACTGTTTCTGGAATATTGCTTCACTCTTGTAGCAACACTCATCTTCCCTGCGTCTCCTGTGCCCCTCTGATTGCTTCTCCTCTGTCTTAGCTGGGTTCTTTCCTTCCTTCTGCTCTATATCTATGGATATAGATTGCAAGTTATAATGCGTTTTATATTTTAGGTAATAGTTATATCTAACCACTCATTGAGTGCCTGCTATGTTCCAGACATTGTGCTGTGTACTTTACGTGCATTATCTGTTTTTGTTTTTTTGTTTTTGTTTTGTTTTATGGGCCATGCTGTGCAGCATGTGGGATCTTAATTCCCTGACCGGGGATCGAACCCGCAACTCCCATATTGGAAGCACGGAGTCTTAACCACTGGACCTCTGGGAAGTCCCTGTTTTGTTTTGTTTTGTTTTGCATTATCTGTTTTAACCTCACTGCATGCAGTCCTGCAAGGCAGATGTTCACATCCCCAACTTATTGGCGACGCAGCTGAGGTTCAGAGATGACAAGAAATTTGCCCAAGGTAAACACACCTAGAAAGTTGTGGAGCCAAGATTCAGAGCGATGACCCTCTGGCTCTTAACCTCCTTTCCTTCCCCTGTGCTTGCCCTGGCCCTGGGCCGTGGTCAGGTAGGCGGGACTGACTCTGCCTTCACCTAGGCTCTGTGTATGTGGCTAGGGGCAAGGGCGGGGGTATGAACAGAGAAGAATTAACTGGACAGGTGAAAAAAATAAGAGGTAATATCTAAGGTCTATTACTTTAGTTTAAGATGGAAGAAAACTTGATGTGTTTATACGCTAAAGCGAAAGCACCAACAGGGCAGAAGGGTAAGTACTGATGATAGTGACAGCTGACACTTATTAAACATAGCCATGTGCCAGGGACCATGCTAAGCACTTTAGTAGGAGTACATCACTAATCTTTCACAACACGCTTATAAAGTAGGTACTATTATTATCATTGTATTTTACAGATGAGAAATGTGAGGCTTTGTCCAAGATCACCCAATGAGGGTGATTTAAATAAAGGGGATCTGAGCTGCGATGTTCAGGAATGCAGAGGTAGCTGCCTTTCCTGGTATGCAAGCCAAGCTTCTGTTTAAGGAGCACCCAGTAAGTACCAAGACTTTATTTACATTACTGTGACACTTAATGATATCCCTCAGGGTAGGTAGATAAATACCTCAACCGCAATCCCCTATTAAAGTGAGAAAGCTGAGCCTCTGTGGCTACAGACTTGTTCAAAGTCTTCATCTTTTCTCTTTAAACACCCTGTAAAGAATGATGATAAATGTGGGGCTCTACATCCTCAAATCATAATCAGCATTTGTTTCCAACACTTCTCATCTAAGGAAGTGGAATGAGAATTCCTAGCTCAGGAAATGATGTTCTCGGAGCAATAGTTTAGGACTGTTTGGCTGCACCACCCTCCTAAAGAGGTTTGACTCAACTGTTGGGATTGAGATGATACTGGCAATCGGGATCTTTGCTTTTGACAGTGGAATTCTTTTCTTTTTTTAATTTATTGTAGTGAGGTATGGTTGATTTACACTGTTGTGTTAATTTCTACTGTACAGCAAAGTGATTCTGCTTTATATATATATATATTCTTTTTCATCTTCTTTTCCATTATGGTTTATCACAGTCCATTGAATATAGGTCCCTGTGCTATACAGCAGGACCTTGTTGTTTATCCATCCTATACATACTAGTTTGCATCTGCTAATCCCAAACTCCCAGGCCTTTCTTTCCCCAACCCCCTCTCCCTTGGCAACCACAAGTCTGTTCTCTATGTCTGTGAGTCTGTTTCTGTTTTGTAGATAGGTTCATTTGTGTCATATTTTAGATTCCACATACAAGTGATATCATATGGTATTTGTCTTTCTCTGACTGACTTCACTTAGTTTGATAATCTCCAGGTCCATCCACATTGCTGCAAATGGCATTATTTCACTCTTTTTTATGGCTGAGTAATAGTCCATTGTATATATGTACTGCATCTTCTTTATGCATTCATCTGACAATGGAATTCATAATCTTACTTTTAATGATACAGGTATGGTACTGTTTACAACACTCATTTCACTGAATAAGGCAACTAATTTTATTTCTTTTCCAAAAATTGCAATGCACGGTATACTTTGGTTTAATCATAAAAAGTTTCTGAAAATAATCAATCAGTAGTAAATAACTGAAAAAAGGTTGAAAGAGTATAAGAAATGTAATATAAACTTTTGATGAATGAGAGGCTTAGAGAGAGAAAAAAGATCCCAAATAAAGACGGTCTGTATGCTATTAATTCTATATTTAATTGACCAGCAACTAGTATCTGAAATGTTTATGTTGGTTCCCATTTTCCAAAGCACAGTCCCATACACACCTCATTTGTCCTTCACAACAATATATGTCAGTTAGAATCCTTTTATCTACATGTAACAGGAAACTTGGCCTAAATAGATGGAGGTTGTTTTTCTTATTTAACGAGAGGCTGGGACGTGGCGTTCTGGAACTGGTGTGGGGCCCAACAGTGTCATCAAGGACACATGTTCCTTCTACCTCCCAGTTCACTATTCTGATAAGAATGTTGGCCTCTCACCCTCATAATGTGACAGTTGCTCCAGGCATCACATTGGTGTTTAAGTCTGGAAGGAGTAAGGAAAGGAGCAGGTACCAGGAACATCTTTGCTTTTATTAGAAAAACAAAAACTTTCCCAAAGGACCTTTCATTGGCCAGAACTGTGTCACCCAGCCGTCCTTGCTGCAAAGGAGAGTGGGAAAGCAACTTTTTAGCTTTTCCAGGTCGTCTATAGTGAAGGTGAAGCATTTTGGCAAGGAAATCTGGTTAGCCAACCAACAGTGTGGACCACATAGGATTCTTTACAGATGGGAAAGCTCGTGTGCATGCCGATCACTCAGTCACAAAGAGGCAGAGCGGGGGCACAAACTAAGGTGCCCTGATTCCAGCACCCATGTAATTTCCACTGTGCTATTCAGCCTGTCTAAATTCCTCTCAGGAAGAAGACAGTACTTAAAAGTGTAGAGCAACGGGGATATATACGAAACAGATCGACTTTAAACCAGTAGCTTTATATCAGTATATATGATACCTTTATCATTGTTGTTTAATAAACATTATTATTCCATTTTTCTAAATGTGTATAACAACTAAGTTTTTTGTTTTTTGGTTTTTTGGGGTTTTTTTTTTTGCGTTACGCGGGCTTCTCACTGCCGTGGCCTCTCCTGTTGTGGAGCAAAGGCTCCAGACACGCAGGCTCAGCGGCCATGGCTCACGGGCCTAGCCGCTCCGCGGCATGTGGGATCTTCCCGGACCGGGGCACAAACCCACATCCCCTGCATCGGCAGGCGGACTCTCAACCACTGCGCCACCAGGAAAGCCCAACAACTAAGTTTTAAAGATATTGATTGAAGCATTATTTATAACAGCAAAACACTGCAGGGAAAGCCTTAATTTTCAACAATAGAGAATTGGTTGAAAAAAGCATATACCATAAAGTAGAACAGTCAGAAATAAAGTTTCAGAAGAATATTAGTATTTACAATATTTTATTAAATGAAATAAATTATAAAACTGTATATACAATGTGAACCTAAGTTTATAAACCTATTTTTATATATAAAAGCTAGACATATATAGCAAAATGTTCATACTGATTATATTTAGGTGATGAGATTACATGATACTGTGGTTTTCATCTTCGTATTTTTTTGCAATATAATTTAATTTTTAAAAGTCAAGCTATTGAGTGTGAATCACTATGTTGTACACCTGAAACTTATATAATATAGTAAATCAACTATACCTCAATTTTAAAAAGATTTTAGACTTAAAAAAAAGTCAGGCTGTTGAAGTATAATTTACATACAATAAAATTTACTCTTTTATGTGTGAGTTTTGACAAATATATTGTTATGTATCCAACACTGCAATCAAAATATAGAATATTTCCTTTGCTCCCCAAAAGTCCCCTTGTGCCCTTTTGTGGTTAATCCCTTTTTCCTTTTCATTGGCTGTTGGCAACCACTGATCTGACTTTTGTCCCTATAGATTTGTCTTTTCAAGAATGTCATAAAAGTGAAAATATGTGACACACAGCCTTTTGTTTTTGGCTTATATCAATTGTCATGAATGCTTTTGAGATCATTCATGTTGCTTCATGTATCAGAAGTTCATTCCTTTTTACTACTGAGTAGTATTCCACAGTACAGATGTACCATTATATGTTTATCCTTTTACCACTTGATAGACACTTGGGTTGTTTTCAATTCTGGACTAATAGTAATGTATTAATTTACTAGAGCTGCCATAACAAAAGTACCACTAACTGGGTACAGAAGTGTATTGTCTAACAGTGTAAGAATGACAAGAGAGAAAGAAATCTACCAACTCAAGGAAATGAAAGGAAGCTTGAGTCTGTTTCCTGAGAAGCCTTCCAAGAAACTGAAACTGTCTTTCACCTTGCACAGATCTGAGGGTTGAACTGATACCACCTGCATGGTCCAGAAACCCCCAAGTTGAGAAATAATATAAAAAATAGATCCCTGATAATACTCTTGGAATGCTTGGCAGAAATAATGTGAAACCGGAAAGCAACTTCTTTGGGGTTCCCACAGGAAAAAATATCCCTACTAAAGATAATTTACCAGTAGAAATGTATCAAACAAGGCAGACCCCATTAGGCCCACCACAGGTGCCTGCCTAGGTTGTGTGTTGCACACAGCAGGGGCACATGCACGGTGATGAGAACAAAGCTCCTGGAGTTATGTGTTGGGGTGGCTCTGGAAGCCATCTACCACCAGCAAGAACCAGCAGGCACTGCAGCAGGGGTAGGAATGCCCAAGAACTTCAGTTGTTGAACTTCAACTTCAACAACATATGTCTTAACTAAAAATATGTCTTAAAAAAACAGGTATTGTAAAAATAATTAAAGACTTGAAAGAAAGACTTGAAATCCTAAGAAAATAGCAAGGTACTATTTTTTCAAAGAGGCAGATTTGAAAAATAAATATAACTTCTAAAAATGACAAATATGGTTGAACTAAAACCTGAAATATATAGGTTAAACAGCAATTAGATATAGATGGAGAGAAAACTGATGAGCTGGAAAGCAAATTGGAAGATATTCCAAGACGGCACTGCAGAGAAATAAAGAGATAGAAAATAGGACAGAAATTAAGAGGCTTGGGAAGAGATGACATGTTCTTTGAAGATGTGGCTTCTTAGGAATTTTTTCTTGATAGAGAAGAGATTATTACAAGACAATAAGTTCTTTAGTTTTCTCCATTTGGGGAACTAAGAAAAGAAAACAAAGAGAAAAAATCTTAAGAAAAAATCCGGACTTTAGGAATATCAGGATGCAACCCCATGAAAGAGTCTTTTATTAGAGGATTAGAATTAATAGCAAGGTGATTAAATGAAGAATATAGTTGCTGTGAAGGCAGATGTAATTAGGACAGGCAGAAGCTATGTTTAGGCATTTGATTTCCAAACTCTAAATGGAAGAAGTTTAAAAAAATCTTGATGGGAGAAATAATAGTTAAATGGTGATATTTCATGCTTGGGTTTAATGTGAGAAGAGAGCCTAACTTGTACCTTGGTGAATAGATTTCTTTGTCTTACTCCAAATATTTATTTATATTAAGCAAAATAGTTGTGGGGGAAGTGGGAAAGTTATGCTCATATTTGTACTTTTTGTTGTTAAATCACCCTGATTACTTCAATCACATCTGGAGCAAGTTTACAATTGGGGACCACTGCCAAATACAAGGATCCAATATTTCCTTGGAAATGTCAACTATAATCACAAGCAGAACGCCAAGAAGGAAATCATCAATCTCTTTAGAGCTGACTTGTATTTTCAATTATTACAGTACAAGTATCTGATCACAATTTCCTTCAAGAAATATAACATAAACTACTGATGAATGGCCAAAGGCAGGAGATACTGAGGACTAGATAGAGGATGAAGGTCTTTAGTAAGAAACAACCTGTTTACAAACATAGGACAGTGCTGCTTTTGGAAGTCATCAAGCAACAATGGCCTTCAACCTGGCTTTCTTGGAAACTAAGGAAGGAAGAAATCATTCCAAATTTTAAAAGTAGATTGGTAAAAATTTTAGCGACATGTTTCTGGGAAAGCTATTTTCTCTTCCCCTAAACTCCCCTCTTAAGTAGGGCATACTGTTCAGAATTCAAAACCTGCTGGCCAAGTTTCTAGGATAAACAAGACTTTGTGGCTCTAAAATGAGCCCTAACTTGAAAGCTGATTTAATTTGGAAACAGGGATGAAGGGAGAGGAAGAGGAGTTCTTAAAAGGAATATGGAATTTAAAAATAAGTAATGCTTGGATTTCGTTCCGGGCACCAATATTTCTCCAGGCAATTTTGGGCATGTATTATAAAATCGAAGCCAATTTGGCTAAGCCCAGAGCTGGCTGTACACCTGAAGGAATCTCAAGTGTGAAAGCCATCAAGAAGTGGGACTCGGGGGCTTCCCTGGTGGCGCAGTAGTTGAGAGTCCGCCTGCTGATGCAGGGGACGCAGGTTTGTGCCCCGGTCCGGGAAGATCCCACATGCCGCGGAGCGGCTGACCCCGTGAGCCATGGCCGCTGAGCCTGTGTGTCCGGAGCCTGTTCTCCGCAACGGGAGAGGCCACAACAGTGAGAGGCCCGCGTACCGCAAAAAAAAAAAAAAAAAAAAAAAAGAAGTGGGACTCGGACTATGGGTATAGAGATGAATTTTAGAAGAGAATATAAACTTTTCGGGAAAGCAGGATAATATAAACTTTGGGGGAAATGAAGCTTTTTAGGAAAGCCAGGAGAAAACTGACACTATTTAAGAAACAGAATAAGAAAAATGTTCCACAGAATAAGTTAGATCGACGAATATGAGCTTAAGTACCAGAAATGAGGGACTTCCCTGGCAGTCCAGTGGTTGGGACTTCAGCTTCCAGTGCAGGGAGTACAGGTTCGATCCCTGCTCGGGGAGCTAAGATCCCACATGCCTTGCGGCCCAAAAATCAAAACATGAAACAGAAGAATATTGTAACAAATTCAATAAAGACTTTAAAACTGGTCCACATAAAAAAAAATCTTTAAAAAAAATACCAGAAATGAAAGAAAACGATTGGCTTTTTTGGTTCTTGTTATTGTTGGCTGATATTGTTGTTGTTCTTTGCCTGAAACAGAGGGTTTTCAAACTTTTCTTTTAATCCTGCCTTTACAATGATGAAAAGGCCCTTTGATTAAAGAAAAGATGAGAAATAAGTGTTTCATCTTAAAGGATAGTAAACAGGTTCAGTTTAGTGCTTGTCAGCAAGATGGAAGGTTAAACAGAAAAAGTTACAAAACAATGATATTTTTCCAGGTTTTTTTTAAAAAGTAAAAGAAGCCGTTGTTCATTGAGCTAGTAACATTTTTTAATTAACAAAATTATATTTTTTTATAATGCTAAAGACCTACTTTTTTTGCTCTTCAGTTTATGGAGACATAAAGAATTTTGACTTGTTTTAAATGCTTTGAAATGTAGTTCTGATGATTGCAGCAAGGTGGAAAAATTGATGATGTTTTAAAAATTGTATAATTTGATGTAAAAGAGTCAATGGTAACCTAAGATTTTCTTAATGGTACATTGTTTCCAAACCCTATAAAAAATTAGTTTATCTTAGAGCTTATTAACCTCAGCACTCTTGACATTTTGAGCCAGATAATTCTTTGATGTGGGGGGCTGTTTTGTGTATTCCAGAATATTTAGCAGCACCCCTGGCCTCACCCAGCTAGACACCAATAGCATCCCCCACCCCAAATTATGACAACCAAAAACGTCTCCAGATATTGACAAATGTCCTTGGGTTGGAGGAGTGTATAAAATCACCTCCAGTGTTGAACCACTGGTTTGTTTTAATAGTGTTAAGATAATCCACTTAAGATTCACCTTCTAATTACAGTAAAAATAATGTAGGCTTATTTTCTTAGTTGATATCCTCAGCAAAAGAGTGGGTTTTGGGGGAGGTTGTTTTTTAATTAATTTTAGAATTTTATTTATTTTTTTATACAGCAGGTTCTTATTAGTTATTCATTTTATACATATTAGTGTATATATCTCAATCCCAATCTCCCAATTCATCACACCACCACCTCCTTGCCACCACTTTCCCCCTTGGTGCCCACACGATTGTTCTCTACATCTGTGTCTCTATTTCTCCCTTGAAAACTGGTTCATCTGTATCATTTTATTAGGTTCCACAACATATGTGTTACTATATGATATTTGTTTTTCTCTTTCTGATTTACCTCACTCTGTATGAAAGTCTCTAGATCTATCCATGTCTCTACAAATGACCCAATTTCGTTCCTCTTTATGGCTGAATAATATCCATTGTATACATGTACCATATCTTCTTTTTTTTTTTTTTTTTTTTTGTACCATATCTTCTTTATCCATTTGTCTGTCGATGGGCATTTAGGTTGCTTCCATGACCTGGCTATTGTAAATAGTGCTCCAATGACCGTTGGGGTGCATGTGTCTTTTTGAATTATGGTTTTCTCTGGGTATATGCCCAGTAGTGGGATTGCTGGATCATATGGTAATTCTATTTTTAGTTTTTTAAGGAAGCTCCATACTGTTCTCCATAGAGGCTGTATCAATTTACATTCCCACCAACAGTGCAAGAGGGTTCCCTTTTCTCCACACCCTCTCCAGCATTTGTTGTTTGTAGATTTTCTGATGATGCCCATTCTAACCAGTGTGAGGTGATACCTCACTGTAGTTCTGATTTGTATTTCTCTAATAATTAGTGATGTTGAACAGCTTTTCATGTGCTTCTTGTCCATCTGTATGTCTTCTTTGGAGAAATGTCTATTTAGGTCTTCTGCCCATTTTTGGGTTGGGCTGTTTATTTTCTTAATATTGAGCTGCATGAGCTGTTTATATATTTTGGAGATTAATCCTTTGTCCATTGATTCATTTGCAAATATTTTCTCCTATTCTGAGGGTTGTCTTTTTGTCTTGCTTATGGTTTCCTTTGCTATGCAAAAGCTTTGAAGTTTCATTAGGTTCTATTTGTTTATTTTTGTTTTTATTTCCATTTCTCTAGGAGGTGTATCAAAAAAGATCTTGCTGTGACTTATGTCAAAGAGTGTTCTTCCTATGTTTTCGTCTAAGAGTTTTATAGTGTCTGGTCTTACATTTAGGTCTCTAATCAATTTTGAGTTTATTTTTGTGTATGGTGTTAGGGAGTGTTCTAATTTCATTCTTTTACATATAGCTGTCCAGTTTTCCCAGCACCACTTACTGAAGAGACTGTCTTTTCTCCACTGTATATCCCTGCCTCCTTTGTCATAGATTAGTTGACCATAGGTGCATGGGTTTATCTCTGGGCTTTCTATCTTGTTCCATTGATCATGTTTCTGTTTTTGGGCCAGTACCATATTGTCTTGATTACTGTAGCTTTGCAGTATAGTCTGAAGTCAGGGAGTCTGATTCCTCCAGCTCTGTTTTTTTCCCTCAAGACTGTTTTGGCTATTCGGGGTCTTTTGTGTCTCCATACAAATTTTGAGATATTTTGTTCTAGTTCTGTAAAAAATGCCATTGGTAATTTGATAGGGATTGCATTGAATCTGTAGATTGCTTTGGGTAGTAGAGTCATTTCCACAGTATTGATTCTTCCAATCCAAGAACATGGTATATCTCTCCATCTGTTTGTATCATCTTTAATTTCTTTCATCAGTGTCTTATAATTTTCTGCGTAGAGGTCTTTTGTCTCCCTAGGTAGGTTTATTCCTAGGTATTTTATTCTTTTTGTTGCAATGGTAAATGAGAGTGTTTCCTTAATTTCTCTTTCAGATTTTTCATCATTAGTGTATAGGAATGCAAGAGATTTCTGTGCATTAATTTTGTATCCTGCAACTTTACCAAATTCGTTGATTAGCTCTAGTAGTTTTCTGGTGGCATCCTTAGGATTCTCTGTGTATAGTATCATGACATCTGCAAACAGTGACAGTTTTACTTCGTCTTTTCCAATTTGTATTCCGTTTATTTCTTTTTCTTCTCTGATTGCCGTGGCTAGGACTTCCAAAACTATGTTGAATAATAGTGGTGAGACTGGACATCCTTGTCTTGTTCCTGATCTTAGAGGAAATGGTTTCAGTTTTTCACCATTGAGAATGATGTTTGCTGTGGGTTTGTCTTATATGGCCTTTATTATGTTGAGGTATGTTCCCTCTATGCCCACTTTCTGGAGAGTTTTTATCATAAATGGGTGTTGAATTTTGTCAAAAGCTTTTCTGAATCTATTGAGATGATCATATGGTTTTTCTTCTTCAATTTGTTAATATGGTGTATTACATTGATTGGTTTGCATATACTGAAGAATCCTTGCATCCCTGGGATAAATCCCACTTGATCATGGTGTATGATCCTTTTCATATGTTGTTGGATTATGTTTGCTAGTATTTTGTTGAGGAATTTTGCATCTGTATTCATCAGTGATATTGGTCTGTAATTTTCTTTTTTTGTAGTATCTTTGTCTGGTTTTGGTATCAGCGTGATGGTGGCCTCACAGAATGAGTTTGTGAGTGTTCCTTCCTCCATAATTTTTTGGAAGACTTTGAGAAGGATGGGTGTTAGCTCTTCTCTAAATGTTGGATAGAATTCACCTGTGAGCCATCTGGTCCTGGACTTTTGTTTGTTGGAAGATTTTTTAATCACAGTTTCAATTTCATTACTTGTGATTGGTCTATTCGTATTTTCTATTTCTTCCTGGTTCAGTCTTGGAAGGTTATACCTTTCTAAGAATTTGTCCATTTCTTCCAGGTTGTCCATTTTATTGGCATAGAGTTGCTTGTAGTAGTCTCTTAGGATGCTTTGTATTTCTGCGATGCCTGTTGTAACTTCTTTTTCATTTCTAATTTTATTGATTTGAGTCCTCTCCCTCTTTTTTTTGATGAGTCTGGTAATTGGTTTAGCAATTTTGTTTGTCTTCTGAAGAACCAACTTTTTGTTTTATTGATCTTGCTATTGTTTTCTTTGTTTCTATTTCTTTTTTTTCTGCTCTGATCTTTATGATTTCTTTCCTTCTGCTAACTTTGGGTTTTGTTTGTTCTTCTTTCTCTCGTTTCTTAGGTGTAAGGTTAGATTGTTTATTTGAGATTTTTCTTGTTTCTTGAGGTAGGCTTGTATAGCTATAAACTTCCCTCTTAGAACTGCTTTTGTTGCATCCTATAGGTTTTGGATCGTCATGTTTTCAATGTCATTTATCTCTAGATATTTTTTGATTTCCTCTTTGATTTCTTCAGTGATCTCTTGGTTATTTAGTAACGTATTGTTTAGCCTCCATGTGTTTGTATTTTTTATGTTTTTTTCCCGGTAATTCATTTGTAATCTCATAGCACTGTGGTCGGAAAAGATGCTTGATATGATTTCAATTTTCTTAAATTTACTGAGGCTTGATTTGTGACCCAAGATGTGATCTATCCTGGAGAATGTTCCGTGCGTGCTTCAGAAGAAAGTGTAATCTGCTGTTTTTGGAAGGAATGTCCTATAAATATCAATTAAATCTATCTGGTCTATTGTGTCATTTAAAGCTTCTCTTTCCTTATTTATTTTCATTTTGGATGATCTGTCCATTGGTGTTAGTGAGGTGTTAAAGTCCCCCACTATTATTGTGTTACTGTCAATTTCCTCTTTTATAGCTGTTAGCAGTTGCCTTATGTATTGAGTTGCTCCTATGTTGGGTGCATATATAATTGTTATATCTTCTTTTGGATTGATCCCTTGATCATTATGTAGTATCCTTCCTTGTCTCTTGTAACATTCTTTATTTTAAAGTCTACTTTTATCTGATATGAGTATTGCTACTCCAGCTTTCTTTTGATTTCCATTTGCATGGAATATCTTTTTCCATCCCCTCACTTTCAGTCTGCATGTGTCCCTAGGTTTGAAGTGGGTCTTTTGTAGACAGCATATATATGGGTCTTGTTTTTGTATCCATTCAGCAAGCCTGTGTCTTTTGGTTGGAGCATTTAATCCATACACTTTTAAGGTAATTATCGATATGTATGTTCCTATGACCATTTTCTTAATTGTTATGGGTTTGTTTTTGTAGGTCCTTTTCTTCTCTTGTGTTTCCCACTTAGAGAAATTCCTTTAGCATTTGTTGTAGAGCTGGTTTGGAGTTGCTGAATTCTCTTAGCTTTTGCTTGTCTGTAAAGCTTTTGACTTCTCTGTTGAATCTGAATGTGATCCTTGCCGAGTAGAGTAATCTTGGTTGCAGGTTCTTCCCTTTGTTCACTTTAAGTATATCGTGCCACTCCCTTCTGGCTTATAGAGTTTCTGCTTAGAAATCAGCTGTTAACCTTATGGGAGTTTGCTTGTATGTTATTTGTCATTTTTCCCTTGCTGCTTTCAATAATTTTTCTTTGTCTTTAATTTTTGCCAATTTGATTACTATGTGTCTTGGCATGTTTCTCCTTGGGTTTATCCTGTATGGGACTCTCTGCACTTCCTGGACTTGGGTGGCTATTTCCTTTCCCATGTTAGGGAAGTTTTCGACTATAATCTCTTCAAATATTTTCTCGGGTTCTTTCTCTCTCTCTTCTCCTTCTGGGACCCCTATAATGTGAATGTTGTTGCATTTAATGTTGTCCCAGAGGTCTCTTAGGCTGTCTTAATTTCTTTTCATTCCTTTTCTTTATTCTGTTCCATGGCAGTGAATTCCACAATTCTGTCTTCCAGGCCACTTATCTGTTCTTCTGCCTTAGTTATTCTATTGTTTCCTTTTAGTGTATTTTTCATTTCAGTTATTGTATTGTTCATCTCTGTTTGTTTGTTCTTTAATTCTTCTAGGTGTTTGTTCTTTAATTCTTCTGGGTCTTTGTTAAACATTTCTTGCATCTTCTCTATCTTTGCCTCCATTCTTTTTCCGAGGTCCTGGATCATCTTCACTATTATTATTATTCTGAATTCTTTTTCTGGGAGGTTTCATATCTCAACTTCATTTAGTTGTTTTTCTGTGGTTTTATCTTGTTCCGTCATCTGGTACATAGCCCTCTGCCTTTTCATCTTGTCTATCTTTCTGTGAATGTGGTTTTTGTTCCACAGGCTGCAGGATTGTAGTTCTTCTTGCTTCTGCTGTCTGCCCTCTGCAACAATAGAGTGTTTGTGACAAATGTTGAGATGATGCATATAAAGCACCTAGACTGTGCCTGGCATTGCTTGAGTGTTTCAAAATAGTAGTGATGATAATGATGGCTCTGAAGATGACAGAGAGAAGGGAGGGGAGGAGGCAGAAGGAGGGAGAAAAGGGAGAGTGAGAGGATGATGGAGACAGAGCATACGCTGTACTTTCCATGCTCAGAAATGTGTGACTCTCATGTGGCATTTGGTCAGAGCCTGTGACCAGGAAGAAGATAGTGAAAAGTAGGGTAGTCAGGTGGGGATAAAAGGTTGGGTTTTTCATCAAAATATTGGTGTTCCTTTTTACAGTGATCTCTAAGGATCAATTCCTTTACACACAGGGCATTTTCTGGTCCCAAGTAATATTGACTTGGCTTTGGGGTGGCGGTGGGAATCAGACAAGTCAGATTTATTTCCAGGACCGCTTAAGGGAAAGTAGATGTTATTGGTCACTGAGTCAGTAACGCTTTAAACTTCCTCCTAGTGTATTTAGATCTATTGATGTCCACACCCATTTTGTAAATAGATTCAAAAAACATTTATTGGATGTAAGACACTCAATAAATGCTAATTGCATGCATTTTCATTAACTTTGCTGCAGGGAAGAATCTTCTGGCACAAACGTTGTCCTGTAGATTTAAAGCCAGGATAAGAGATTGAGAAAATGTAAGCAAGTTAAGTGAGTTAAGCTAGTTAAGTGAGTAGGTGATTCTGGGATTAGCCTCACATGTGAGCACAGGCCTTCCTCGTCACAGGCCCACAGCTCTTTCTGCCACCCCACAGCTGCTCTTCATGACTGTGTGCTTAAAACTCAGCACAGGCAGCCACACAACTCCTGAGAGCTGGCAGATAGCAAAATTTCTCCTCACACCTCTCTGGTCTCTCTCTTTTCCTCTATCCCTCCTCTTCAGGCCCTGACGCCTCTAGGTAAAATCCTGCTGCTCGCTTTTCCTGCTCGAGGGAGACAGAGGTCAAGAGTAGGTGTGGAGTTCCACTTGGGGTCACCGCTGCATTGAGGTACAGAGTTCTAATCGAGGTGGCTCCACCTTGCCTTTGCACCAATAACCGAGAGGAAAAGGGACCCTCCGGGTGGCAGTAGGACCTTGCTCTCTGGCCAGGCTGATATCAGCCGCTGCGTAGATGTGAGTACAACTGTTTTGATTTGAAATTGTTGACATATTTCCTTCTCTTTGGTAAATAGCTGTTGCCCTGAGCCCTTGAGGGTCCTGCCCCGGTCCTGGGCTCAGTCCTCCCTAATATTTTAAAATATTTTGAATATTACCTTGATGAGTCTAGTGCTTTTAATGCTTTTAGCTAATGACTGAGTTCTATTTAAAAAAAATTTTCGGGGGCTTCCCTGGTGGTGTAGTGGTTGAGAGTCCGCCTGCCGATGCAGGGGACGTGGGTTCGTGCCCAGGTCCGGGAGGATCCCACATGCCGCGGAGCGGCTGGGCCCATGAGCCATGGCCGCTGAGCCTGCGTGTCTGGAGCCTGTGCTCCGCAACGGGAGAGGCCACAACAGTGAGAGGCCCGCGCACCGCAAAAAAAAAAAAAAAAAAAAAAATTTTGTTGAGTTTACAGGTAGAAGTCAAGGTGGGTAGAGTATTAAGAGGACAAATTTGCCAATCCCATGGGATAAATAGCTAGTTTCTAATGGGTATTGATTTCCAAGGAGCAGGGTAGAAATATGGCAGTAAGTTCCCTGCACCTTGACATGGATGATGATCATCACCACTCCTCATCCTTGTTCCAAACGGAAAGGCAAGTGGAGAAACGAGAAAGGGGAAAGTGCTGGGCACAGAGTAGAATTGAACACATATTTGTGACTGAACAAATAATTGAATACAAGACTGCATGACAAGTAGAAGTACCATCTCAGGATACTTGTTTTTATGAGGGTTAAACAAGATAATGCAACAAATGTGGAGCACTTGCTCTATGTCAGGTTTGGGCTAAAATACAAAGTTGGGTCCAAACAAAGACTATTAATTAAGAGGAGAAAGTAAGGTTGAGAAATGAGAAAGTGTATGCAGCAAGGAATTGATGGGCCAGAGAAAGGTCTGGTAGTTTAGAGGATATGAAAGATAATGAGCAGAGAATAAAAGCAGCAACAGGGTTCAGGCATTAAAAAAAAAAAAATCACATGATGCTGGTATTAGCAGAACAACCCAGCTCTATGAGATAATTCTCTCACTATACTCCATCTTACTAAACTTACACTACTGAGCTCAACTTGGGCCCCATAGTTAGGATAGGCATTGAGAACGTGTAAATGCTCCAAGGGAGAGTGGCCGATGAGCAGGGTCAGCTCGATGTGCATGTGACAAGTGTGCTCACACTGGGCGCTTTTAGAAGGGCACTGCACTTGGTTAAAAGCCCTGTCAGTGTCTTGAAATTCTAGTAATCTTATCTTTGAACTTGTGTTTTGTAAGTGAAGTCCGACGGCGCCAAGGAGATAGGTGCGTGCTCACATCCCCAAGACTTGCCGGGCATCCACAGTCAGCATCTGTGGCCGCTACCTGGCAACTGTGACGCACTTACCTTGTACTTGCTCTGAGTCTCGCCGAACTCCCATGAATCATGGGCCCCCTAGATCCTGTGCCGTGTTCCATATCAACACGTCCGCAGCATCAGGGGTGCCAGCAGCCACAAGAGGCCACACTTTCCATCAAAACCAGACCTTGCTTCCAACGCAGAAAGAAGGTAATGGCATTCAAAGAAACAGGAACGACCTAGGAACCCTATCGTATCCTTTCTTTCTTGGGTAACTTCGCCGTACGAGCCAAGTGCTTATGCTGAAAATGATGATCTAGAAGAGGAGGGAAACACAGGGCAACTCATAGCTCCTTTTCCTTTCTTATCATCAGGTAGAGAGTGTTGGTAGAATGTGCACATATCAAGAAGTGAAACAAAATGTTTTGTGCAGCATTGTCACTGTTCTGATAAAAATGAAACCTATGCCTTGATGAGTTACAAAATACAAAATGTAATTTTGGTGATTCTTCACACAAGATAAATCTCTTATCATTTGCATTTAAAACTGGCATTGCATAAATGGTAGGATTCGTTCTGACAGTTAAAATTTTTCTTTCTCTAGAATGGTAATTACCCCTACTGGGCTTTGAAAAAATTACTATTTTTTTAAATTGTGGTAAAACACACAACATAAAATTTACTGTCTCAACCATTTTTAAGTGCACGCTTCAGGGGCATTAAGTACTTTCACGTTGTGAACACCCACCACCATCCATCTCCAGAACACTTTTTTTTTTTTTTTTTTTTTTGCGGTACGCGTACCTCTCACTGTTGTGGCCTCTCCAGGGGCGGAGCACAGGTTCCGGACACGCAGGCTCAGCGGCCATGGCTCACGGGCCCAGCCGCTCTGCGGCGTGTGGGATCCTCCTGGACCAGGGTACGCACCCGCGTCCCCCGTATTGGCAGGCAGACTCCCAACCACTGCGCCACCAGGGAAGCCCCCAGAACGCTTTTTGTCTCACAAAACTGAAATTCTCTACCCACTGAACAATAACTCCCCATTGTTCCCTCCTTCTAGCCCCTGGCAACCACCATTCTACTTTCTGACTGTATGAATTTTGCTACTATAGGCAATTCATATAAACAGAATCATATAATATCTGTTCTTTTGTGACTGGCTTATTTCACTTAACATAATGTCCCCAAGGTTCAGCCATATTGTAGCATATGACAAGATTTCCTTCCTTTTTAAGGCTGAATAGCTTTAATGGCTGAATGCCATTGTATGTACATACCACGTAATCTTTATCCACTCATCGGTTAACGGACACATGGGTTGCTTCCACCTCTTGGCTATTGTGAATAATGCTGCTATGAACGTGGGTGTACACAGACCAGTTCAAGTTCCTGCTTTCAATTCTTTTGGGTACATTCCAAGAAGTAGAATTGCTAGATCATATGCTAATTCTGTTTTTAATTTTTTGAGGAAATGCCATAATATCTTCCATGGTTGCTGTACCAATTTACATTCCCAACAACAGTGCACAATGTTTCCTTGTCAATACTTGTTATTTTCTCTTTTTGATAGTAACCATCCTAATAGGAGTAGGCTGGTGTCTCATTGGGGTTTTGGTTTTCATTTCCCTAATGGTTATTGACGTTGACCCTGTTATGTTTTATAATAAAATATATATATATATTTTTTAACTAAATTTATTTATTTTTGGCTGTGTTGGGTCTTCATTACTGTGCTTTCTCTAGCTGGGGCTACTCTTCGTTGCGGTGCACAGGCTTCTTGTGGTTGCTTCTCTTGTTGTGGAGCACGGGGTCTATGCACGCGGGCTTCAGTAGTTGTGGCATGCAGGCTCAGTAGTTGTGGCTCTCGGGCTCTAGAGTGCAGGCTCAGTAATTGTGGCACACAGGCTTAGTTGCTCCGCGGCATGTGGGATCTTCCCGGACCAGGGTTCGAACCCGTGTCCCCTGCATTGGCAGGCGGATTCTTAACCACTGTGCCACCAGGGAAGCCCTAGCTGGGCAGAAACTTAATCTGAGTTTACGAAATCTCTTTGCACGGAGATGTTGATCACCTGTTGCCCATCACTCTTGACTGTGGAAATAGAGAAAAAAGACTTAGTGAAGGTTTCAGAGATTTATTCATAAAGGAAAACTGCCTAGCACAAGGTGATGCAGCTTGATGTAAAGGATCCAGTGGTTGGTTTCACGCTGGATTTCAGCTTTGGCTGTCACGCATCACCTGTGCAAGTGCCAGGTTAATTGTTAAATCTCTCTCTGTGCCTTGATCGGCCAGGCAGGGCAGTAGGGGCAGATCCTGAGATGGGCCAGCATTGTGTTGTATGGCACTTGCCTTGTCTGAGGCGCTTGCATAGCTTTCAAGCAAGCAAGAGTGAAGGAAGAAAGGGAGCTTTATCTGTCAACAAGGGGGATTGGGCCATTTCTGCAGGCCCAGAAAGTTTGGGGATCTGAGGATTCAAGTTTCTCAAGTGCATCCAGGCAAGTATTCCCATCTCAAGTCTCTAGGTCCTATTCCTTCTCTACCAGGACATTTCTTTGGTATAGACCTGCTTAAGCTAAGGAGTCATCCTTCTTTGAAGTTCTGCCAACTCTTATGGTTAAGTCCTGGGCCTGGTCTCCAGCTCTCTGTTCTTTAGGCTCAGGAAATGAAGGTCTCTTTAAATACTTCCAAGGAGACACCGATTCTCACATTTTGCTTTAAATTAATGATTGATTGCCCTGCACCTGTCGTTTTCCTTTTCAAAGCTATGGAGGGTTTTTGGCAGTAGGCACCCTATTCCAAAGTCCTTATAAATACTCCGTTCCTCTCAAATGCCAGAGATATTGCATGAATTTATGCATCCCCTCTACCTGTATCACTCCCTCTCCACCAGAGGGGAACATTTTAGCAATTGCACTGCTACTGCGTGTCAGGAACTATCAATACCCCCACCTACCACCAGTGATGAGATCCATATTGCCCTCCAATCAGTGGGTGATCTAATTCCAGAATCTCATCCTTAGAACTTGTTTTCTAGGACCACTCCTGGTACCAGCCATTTTAATTGGATCCCTTAGAAACAGTTGGGCCCAGGGATTCAGGCCCATTTGTTTTGCTAAGGGAGTGCTTTTCAGGAGAAAATCTGCACCATGATAAGCGATGCAGGATAAGGAAAGCTAAGCAAGGATGTAGTTCTGGGTAAAGTCTAGTCTCCACTGAGCCAAGAGGGGGTGTGTGTGTGTGTGTGTGTGTGTGTGTGTGTGTGTGTGTGTGTGTAGCTCTGAAGCATATATCACAACATAAATTTTCTCACCTTCAGACACAGAGTCAGCCTTCTGAACCCCAGTACGAGTCAGTCATTGGCTCCAGGGTACCCTTAGGGATAGGGCATAACCTCCAGGTGAGGCAGTGCCCAGTGGCTGAGGGCAGTTCTCCCAGAGAAGGGGGCAACTGTGAGCCATTAGCAGCTACCATTTACAATAGCTGAGGAATGGGATCTGGGCATCAGATGTACTTTCCACCTTACT
Source organism: Monodon monoceros (assembly GCF_005190385.1). Classification (NCBI taxonomy): domain Eukaryota; kingdom Metazoa; phylum Chordata; class Mammalia; order Artiodactyla; family Monodontidae; genus Monodon; species Monodon monoceros. The sequence continues at coordinate 56,003,947 of NW_021703774.1, read as the reverse complement.
TTTGGATGGTGACCGGTATGGACTATATCACTAGGACACCTTGCCATCTACTTTCTAGTTGGGTTAAAAAAAAACTGGGAGCCTTAGCACTGGATCACACAGAAAATGGAATGAGGTCAAGATATTTATGCACTTGGCTTCCTCCCTGTAAGATCATCTTAGGCTGGCTACATCCCTTGACCAAGTCAAGACAGCCCTGTCCCTGTGACTTTTTACTTCCAGGTTCCTTCCAGGTAAACTCTCCCTTCCCTCATCCCTTCAAACTTGGGTGTTGCCCTACCCCTTCTAGTTCCTTTAAGCCGCATCCATATTTTGTCAACAATCTCTTTATTAAACGTTCCTTGAATTATGTTGAGTGTGTTGTGACCTGTGGAGACTAATGCAGTATGCCACCATGGTAGCAATTGATGGGATCGGGAAGATAAAAAGTTTGCTTTTTACTCAAGTACACAGAGCATCTATCCAAGGTTTTTGAGTAAAAGAGTGAAATAATCTGATTTCTTTTGAACTTTCAATTTTCTCTTAGTTGCCTCTACCATGTAGGTTTTCCAGTAATTCTTTTCAAGAAAAGAGACAAGAATGTTATATTTTCTGAACCCTCATATTTCTGAGTATGCATGTGTGTTTGTGGTTTTCATGCATAAGTGATAACTGGCTGGGTATTAAAATTCTTGAGTCAGCAGTTCTAGTCTCCCAACTGTGTAGATGCCTTTCTAGGATTCTAGAATTTAGTGTAAGAGAAGACAGAGATGAGCTTTATTTTTGCTTCCTTGTAGGTATCCCATTGTTCCTGCCTCAATACTTACAGGATTTTCCCCTTAAACTTATGGTTGTATACTCTGCCACAGGGTATCTTAATGTGTCTTTTCTTATATTTGACAAAACCTGTATGCCCTACAGGACTTTTTTAAAGTTTTTTTTATTGATTGATTTGATGATGGCTTCTGCTCCACTCTTTTTGGATTTATTACACAGGAATATTATGTAATTATTAGTAATCTTATTCTTTTTTCCTCTCCATTTACATTTTTGGTCTTTTTCCTCTGCGTTCTGTGCCAGCTTTTTTGGCCTCTCTTCCATTCCTCTGATTTTCTTCAGTCAATTCTGCTCCTTACTGCTTCAGTGAAGGGTTTGATAACTGCATTGGAATTTGTTTCCTGGCACTCCTTACTTATTTAACTTGCTCCCCTTTTAGCTGATCTGTCTTTATAACTCCTTAACTGTTTTATCTGTGACTTTCTGAATTACGGAGGCCATGATGCCGAGGTACTCTATTTATTTATTTATTTATTTATTTATTTGTGGTACGTGGGCCTCTCACTGCTGTGGCCTCTCCTGTTGCGGAGCACAGGCTCCGGACGCGCAGGCTCAGCGGCCATGGCTCACGGGCCCAGCCACTCCGCGGCATGTGGGATCTTCCTGGACCGGGGCACGAACCCATGTCCCCTGCATCGGCAGGCGGACTATCAACCACTGTGCCACCAGGAAAGCCCCGTCTTCCTTTTTTGTTACATTCACTAGTTTGTTGTATTTTTTAGGTTCCACATATAAGAATATCATACAGTATTTGTCTTTCTCTGTCTGGCTTATTTCACTTAGCATAATGCTGTCCAGGTCCATCTATGTTGTTGCAAATGGGAAAATTTCTTTTTATGGCTGAGTAGTATTCCATTGTATATACAGCACATCATCTTTATTCATTCATCTGTTGATGGATACTTAGGTTGTTTTCATATCTTATTGTAAATAATGCTGCTATGAACATTGGGGTGCGTGTATCTTTTCAAATTAGTGTTTTTCTTTTCTTTGGATATATGCCCAGGAGCAGAATTACTGGATAAGATGGTAGTTCTATTTTTAGTTTTTTGAGAAACCTCCATACTGTTTTCCATAGTGACTGTACCAATTTACATTCTAACCAGCAGTGTACGAGGGTTCCGTTTTCTCCAACATTTGTTATTTGTTGTCATTTTGATAGCCATTCTGACAGGTGTGAGGTAGTAGCTCATTTGGTTTTGATTTGCATTTCTCGGATTAGCGATGTTGAGCATCTTTTCATGTGCCTGTTGGCCATCTGTATGTCTTCTGTGGAAAAATGTCTATTCAGGTCTTCTACTCATTTTGTAATCAGACTGTTTGCTTTTTGACATTGAGTTATATGAGCTATATATATATATATATAAAAAATATATATGTGTGTGTATGCATATATATATATATATATAATTTATTTTTCATGGAAAGGCATTTTATTTTAAATATAGCAGTGTGTACATGTCAATCCCAAACTCCCTCCCAATCTATTCCTCCCCCCACCCACCCTTCCTCCCTGGTAACCATAAGGTTGTTCTCTAAGTCTGTGAGTCTGTTTCTGTTTCATAAATAAGTTCATTTGTATCATTTTTTTAAGATTCTGCATATAAGCAATATCATATGATATTTGTCTTTCTCTGTCTGACTTACTTCACTTAGTACGATAATCTCCAGGTCCATCCATGTTGCTGCAAATGACATTTCATTCTTTTTAATGGCTGAGTAATATCCCATTGTATAGATGTACCAAATCTTCTTTATCCACTCATCTGTTGATGGATGTTTAGGTTGTTTCCATGTCTTGGCTATTGTAAACAGTGCTGCAATGAACATTGGGGTGCATGTATCCTTTTGAACCACGTTTTTCTCTGGATATATGCCCAAGAGTGGGATTGCTGGATCATATGGTAGCTCTATTTTTAGTTTTTAAGAAACCTCCATACTGTTCTCCATAGTGGCTGTATCAATTTACATTCCCACCAACAGTGTAGGAGGGTCCCCTTTTCTCCACACCCTCTCCAGCATTTACTGTTTGCAGATTTTTTTTTTCATTTTAACATCTTTACTGGAGTATAATTGCTTTACAACGGTATGTTAGTTTCAGCTTCACAACAAAATGAATCAGTTATATATATACATATGTTCCCATATCTCTTCCCGCTTGCGTCTCCCTCCCTCCCACCCTCCCTATCGCACCCCTCCAGGCGGTCACAAAGCACCGAGCTGATCTCCCTGTGCTATGCGGCTGCTTCCCACTAGCTATCTACCTTACGTTTGGTAGTGTATATATGTCCATGCCTCTCTCTCGCTTTGTCACAGTTTACCCTTCCCCCTCCCCATATCCTCAAGTCCATTCTCTAGTAAGTCTGTGTCTTTATTCCTGTTTCACCCCTAGGTTTTTCATGACATTTTTTTTTCTTAAATTCCATATATATGTGTTAGCATACGGTACTTGTCTCTCTCTTTCTGACTTACTTCACTCTGTATGACAGGCTCTAGGTCTATCCACCTCATTACAAATAGCTTAATTTCGTTTCTTTTTATGGCTGAGTAATATTCCATTGTATATATGTGCCACATCTTCTTTATCCATTCATCCGATGATGGGCAGTTAGGTTGTTTCCATGGCCGGGCTATTGTATGTAGAGCTGCAGTGAACATTTTGGTACATGACTCTTTTTGAATTATGGTTTTCTCAGGGTATATGCCCAGTAGTGGGATTGCTGGGTCATGTGGTAGTTCTATTTGTAGTTTTTTAAGGAACCTCCATACTGTTCTCCACAGTGGCTGTATCAATTTACATTCCCACCAACAGTGTAAGAGGGTTCCCTTTTCTCCACAACCTTTCCAGCATTTATTGTTTCTAGATTTTTTGATGATGGCCATTCTGACTGGTGTGAGATGATATCTCATTGTAGTTTTGATTTGAATTTCTCTAATGATTAGTGATGTTGAGCATTCTTTCATGTGTTTGTTGGCAGTCTGTATATCTACTATGGAGAAATGTCTATTTAGGTCTTCTGCCCATTTTTGGATTGGGTTGTTTGTATTTTTGTTATTAAGCTGCATGAGCTGCTTATAAATTTTGGAGATTAATCCTTTGTCAGTTGCTTCATTTGCAAATATTTTCTCCCATTCTGAGGGTTGTCTTTTGGTCTTGTTTATGGTTTCCTTTGCTGCGCAAAAGCTTTTAAGTTTCATTAGGTCCCATTTGTTTATTTTTGGTTTTATTTCCATTTCTCTAGGAGGTGGGTCAAAAAGGACCTTGCTGTGATTTATGTCATAGAGTGTCCTGCCTATGTTTTCCTCTAAGAGTTTGATAGTTTCTGGCCTTACATTTAGATCTTTAATCCATTTTGAGCTTATTTTTGTGTATGGTGTTAGGGAGTGATCTAATCTCATACTTTTACATGTACCTGTCCAGTTTTCCCAGCACGACTTATTGAAGAGGCTGTCCTTTCTCCACTGTACCTTCCTGCCTCCTTTATCAAAGATTAGTTGACCATAGGTGTGTGGGTTTATCTCTGGGCTTTCTATCCTGTTCCATTGATCTATATTTCTGTTTTTGTGCCAGTACCATACTGTCTTGATTACTGTAGCTTTGTAGTATAGTCTGAAGTCAGGAAGCCTGATTCCTCCAGCTCCGTTTTTTGTTCTCAAGACTGCTTTGGCTATTCGGTGTCTTTTGTGTTTCCATACAAATTGTGAAATTTTTTGTTCTAGTTCTGTGAAAAATGCCAGTGGTAGTTTGATAGGGATTGCATTGAATCTGTAGATTGCTTTGGGTAGTAGAGTCATTTTCACAATGTTGATTCTTCCAATCCAAGAACATGGTATATCTCTCCATCTATTTGTATCATCTTTAATTTCTTTCATCAGTGTCTTATAATTTTCTGCATATAGGTCTTTTGTCTCCTTAGGTAGGTTTATTCCTAGATATTTTATTCTTTTTGTTGCAATGTTAAATGGGAGTGTTTTCTTGATTTCACTTTCAGATTTTTCATCCTTATTGTGTAGGAATGCCAGAGATTTCTGTGCATTAATTTTGTATCCTGCTACTTTACCAAATTCATTGATTAGCTCTAGTAGTTTTCTGGTAGCATCTTTAGGATTCTCTATGTATAGTATCATGTCATCTGCAAATAGTGACAGCTTTACTTCTTCTTTTCCGATTTGGATTCCTTTTATTTCCTTTTCTTCTCTGATTGCTGTGGCTAAAACTTCCAAAACTATGTTGAGTAAGAGTGGTGAGAGTGGGCAACCTTGTCTTGTTCCTGATCTTACTGGAAATGCTTTCAGTTTTTCACCATTGAGGACGATGTTGGCTGTGGGTTTGTCATATATGGCCTTTATTATGTTGAGGAAAGTTCCCTCTATGCCTACTTTCTGCAGGGTTTTTATCATAAATGGGTGTTGAATTTTGTCAGAAGCTTTCTCTGCATCTATTGAGATGATCATATGGTTTTTCTCCTTCAATTTGTTAATATGCTGTATCACATTGATTGATTTGCGTATATTGAAGAATCCTTGCATTCCTGGAATAAACCCCACTTGATCATGGTGTATGATCCGTTTAATGTGCTGCTGGATTCTGTTTGCTAGTATTTTGTTGAGGATTTTTGCATCTATGTTCATCAGTGATATTGGCCTGTAGTTTTCTTTCTTTGTGACATCCTTGTCTGGTTTTGGTATCAGGGTGATGGTGGCCTCATAGAATGAGTTGGGGAGTGTTCCTCCCTCTGCTATATTTTGGAAGTTTGAGAAGGATAGGTGATAGCTCTTCTCTAAATGTGTGATAGAATTCGCCTGTGAAGCCATCTGGTCCTGGGCTTTTGCTTGTTGGAAGATTTTTAATCATAGTTTCAATTTCAGTGCTTGTGATTGGTCTGTTCATATTTTCTATTTCTTCCTGATTCAGTCTTGGCAGGTTGTGCATTTCTAAGAATGTGTCCATTTCTTCCAGGTTGTCCATTTTATTGGCATAGAGTTGCTTGTAGTAATCTCTCATGATCTTTTGTATTTCTGCAGTGTCAGTTGTTACTTCTCCTTTTTCACTTCTAATTCTATTGATTTCAGTCTTCTCCCTTTTTTTCTTGTTGAGTCTGGCTAATGGTTTATCAATTTTTTTAATCCTTTCAAAGAGCCAGCTTTTAGTTTTATTGATCTTTGCTATCGTTTCCTTCATTTCTTTTTCATTTACTTCTGATCTGATTTTTATGATTTCTTTCCTTCTGCTAACTTTGGGGGTTTTTTGTTCTTCTTTCTCTAATTGCTTTAGGTGCAAGGTTAGGTTGTTTATTCGAGATGTTTCCTGTTTCTTAAGGTAGGATTGTATTGCTATAAACTTCCCTCTTAGAACTGCTTTTGCTGCATCCCATAGATTTTGAGTCGTCATGTCTCCATTGTCATTTGTTTCTAGGTATTTTTTGATTTCCTCTTTGATTTCTTCAGTGATCACTTCATTATTAAGCAGTGTATTGTTTAGCCTCCATGTGTTTGTATTTTTTACAGATCTTTTCCTGTAATTGATATCTAGTCTCATAGCGTTGTGGTCAGAAAAGATACTTGATACAATTTCAATTTTCTTAAATTTACCAAGGCTTGATTTGTGACCGAAGATATGACCTATCCTGGAGAATGTTCCATGAGCACTTGAGAAAAATGTGTATTCTGTTGTTTTTGGATGGAATGTCCTATAAATATCAATTAAGTCCATCTTGTTTAATGTATCATTTAAAGCTTGTGTTTCCTTATTTATTTTCATTTTGGATGATCTGTCCATTGGTGAAAGTGGGGTGTTAAAGTCCCCTACTATGAATGTGTTACTGTCGATCTCCCCTTTTATGGCTGTTAGTGTTTGCCTTATGTATTGAGGTGCTCCTATGTTGGGTGCATAAATATTTACAATTGTTATATCTTCTTCTTGGATCGATCCTTTGATCATTATGTAATGTCCTTCTTTGTCTTTTCTAATAGTCTTTATTTTAAAGTCTATTTTGTCTGATATGAGAATTGCTACTCCAGCTTTCTTTGGTTTCCATTTGCATGGAATACCTTTTTCCATCCCCTTACTTTCAGTCTGTATGTGTCTCTAGGTCTGAAGTGGGTCTCTTGTAGACAGCAAATATACGTGTCTTGTTTTTGTATCCATTCAGCCAATCTGTGTCTTTTGGTGGGAGCATTTAGTCCATTTACATTTAAGGTAATTATCAATATGTATGTTCCCATTCCCATTTTCTTAATTGTTTTGGGTTCGTTATTGTAGGTCTTTTCCTTCTCTTGTGTTTCTTGCCTAGAGAAGTTCCTTTAGCAGTTGTTGTAGAGCTGGTTTGGTGGTGCTGAACTCTCTCAGCTTTTGCTTGTCTGTAAAGGTTTTAATTTCTCCATCAAATCTGAATGAGATCCTTGCTGGGTAGAGTAATCTTGGTTGCAGGTTTTTCTCCTTCATCACTTTCAATATGTCCTGCCACTCCCTTCTGGCTTGCAGAGTTTCTGCTGAAAGATCAGCTGTTAACCTTATGGGGATTCCCTTGTGTGTTATTTGTTGTTTTTCCCTTGCTGCTTTTAATATGCTTTCTTTGTATTTAATTTTTGACAGTTTGATTAATATGTGTCTTGGCGTATTTCTCCTTGGATTTATCCTGTATGGGACTCTCTGTGCTTCCTGGACTTGATTAACTATTTCCTTTCCCATATTAGGGAAGTTTTCAACTATAATCTCTTCAAATATTTTCTCAGTCTCTTTCTTTTTCTCTTCTGGAACCCCTATAATTCGAATGTTGGTGCATTTAATGTTGTCCCAGAGGTCTCTGAGACTGTCCTCAGTTCTTTTCATTCTTTTTTCTTTATTCTGCTCTGCATTAGTTATTTCCACTATTTTATCTTCCAGGTCACTTATCCGTTCTTCTGCCTCAGTTATTCTGTTATTGATCCCATCTAGAGTATTTTTCATTTCATTTATTGTGTTGTTCATCATTGCTTGTTTCATCTTTAGTTCTTCTAGGTCCTTGTTAAATGTTTCTTGCATTTTGTCTATTCTATTTCCAAGATTTTGGATCATCTTTACTATCATTATTCTGAATTCTTTTTCAGGTAGACTGCCTAATTCCTCTTCATTTGTTAGGTCTGGTGGGTTTTTATCTTGCTCCTTCATCTGCTGTGTGTTTTTCTGTCTTTTCATTTTGCTTATCTTACTGTGTTTGGGGTCTCCTTTTTGCAGGCTGAAGGTTCGTAGTTTCTGTTGTTTTTAGTGTCTGTCCCCAGTGGCTAAGGTTGGTTCAGTGCGTTGTGTAGGCTTCCTGGTGGAGGGTACTAGTGCCTGTGTTCTGGTGGATGAGGCTGGATTTTGTCTTTCTGGGGGGCAGGTCCATGTCTGGTGGTGTGTTTTGGGGTGTCTGTATACTTATTATGATTTTGGGCAGCATCTCTGCTAATGGGTGGGGTTGTATTCCTGTCTTGCTAGTTGTTTGGCATAGGATGTCCAGCACTGTAGCTTGCTGGTCGTTGAGTGAAGCTGGGTACTGGTGTTGAGATGGAGATCTCTGGGAGATTTTCGCCATTTGCTATTATGTGCAGCTGGGAGGCCTCTTGTGTACCAGTGTCCTGAAGTTGGCTCTCCCACTTCAGAGGCACAGCACTAACTCCTGGCTGCAGCACCAAGAGCCTTTCATCCACACGGCTCCTTAATTTGGGATGATTCGTTGTGTATTCAGGTATTCCACAGATGCAGCGTACATCAAGTTGATTGTGGAGCTTTAATCCGCTGCTTCTGAGGCTGCTGGGAGAGATTTCCCTTTCTCTTCTTTGTTCTCACAGCTTCCAGGGGCTCAGCTTTGGATTTGGCCCCGCCTGTGAGTGTAGGTCGCTGGAGGGCGTCTGTTCTTTGCTCAGACAGGACGGGGTTAGAGGAGCCGCTGATTCGGAGGCTCTGGCTCACTCAGGCCGTGGGTAGGGAGGGTCATGGAGTGCAGGGCGAGCCTGCGGCGGCAGAGGCCGGAGTGACGTTGCGCCAGCCTGAGGCGCGCCGTGCATTCTCCCGGGGGAGTTGTCCCTGGATTCCGGGACCCTGGCAGTGGCAGGCTGCACAGGCTCCCCGGAAGGGGGGGTGTGGATAGTGACCTGTGTTCGCACACGGGCTTCTTGGTGGCGGCAGCAGCAGCCTTAGCGTCTCATGTCTGTCTGTGGGGTCCGCAATTTTAGCCGCGGCTCGTGCCCATCTCTGGAGCTCCTTTAGGCAGCGTTCTTAATCCCCTCTCCTCGCGCACCAGGAAATAAAGAGGGAAGAAAAAGTCTCTTGCCTCTTCAGCAGGTCCAGACTTTTCCCCGGACTCCCTCCCGGCTAGCCGCGGTGCACAAACGCCCCGCAGGCTGTGTTCACACCGCCAGCCCCAGTCCTCCGCTCCGACTGAAGCCCAAGCCTCAGCTCCCAACCCTGCCCGCCCCGGCGGGTGAGCAGACAAGCCTCTCAGCTGGTGAGTGGCGGTCGGTCCTGATCCTCTGTGCTGGAATCTCTCTGCTTTGCCCTCCGCACCCCTGTTGCTGTGCTCTCCTCCGCGGCCCCGAAGCTTTCCCCCTCCGCCACCCGCAGTCTCCTCCCGCGAAGGGGCTTCCTAGTGTGTGGACACTTTTCCTCCTTCACAGCTCCCTCCCGCTGGTGCAGGACCCGTCCCTATCCTTTTGTCTCTGTTTATTTTTTTCTTTTGCCCTACCCAGGTACGTGGGGGTTTCTTGCCTTTTGGGAGGTCTGAGGCCTTCTGCCAGCGTTCAGTACGTGTTCTGTAGGAGTTGTTCCACGTGTAGATGTATTTCTGGTGTATCTGTGGGGAGGAAGGTGATCTCCGCGTCTTACTCTTCCGCCATCTTCCCGGAAGTCCCTTTTGTTTGCAGATTTTTTGATGATGAGCATTCTGACCGGTGTGAGGTGGTATCTCATTGTACTTCTAATTTGCATTTCTCTAATAGTTAGCAATGTTGAGCATCTTTTCATGTGCCTCTTGGCCATCTGTATGTCTTCTTTGGAGAAATGTCTCTTTAGGTCTTCTGCCAATTTTTTTAAATTTTTTTATATTGAGCTGAATAAGCTGTTTGTAAATTTTGGAGACTACTCCCTTGTCAGTTGCATCATTTGCAAATATTTTCACCCATTCTGTGGGTTGTCTTTTTGTTTTGTTTATGGTTTCCTTTGCTGTGCAAAAGCTTTGAGTTTAATTAGGTCCCATTTGTTTATTTTTGGGAGATGATCAAAAAAGATATTACTACGTTTATGTCAAAGAGTATTCTGCCTATGTTTTCCTCTAAGAGTTTTATACTATCTGGTCTTACATTTAGGCCTTTAATCCATTTTGAGTTTATTTTTGTGTATGGTGTTAAAGAATGTTCTGATTTCATTTTTTTTACATGTAGCTGTCCAGTTTTCCCAGCCACTTATCGAAGAGACTGTCCTTCCTCCATTTTATAGTCTTGCCTCCTTTGTCATAGATTAATTGGCCATAGGCGCGTGGGTATATCTCTGGGCTTTCTATCCTGTACCATTGATCTATATTTCTGTTTTTGTGACAGTACCATACTGTTTTGATGACTGTAGCTTTGTAGTATAGTCTAAAGTCAGGATGCCTGATTCCTCCAGCTCCATTTTTCTTTCTTAAGATTTCTTTGGCTATGCAGGGTCTTTTGTGTCAAAAATTTTTTGTTACAGTTCTGTGAAAAATGCCATTGGTAATTTGATAGTGATTGCACTCAATCTGTAGATTGCCTTGGGAATATGGTCATTTTAACCATATTAATTCTTCCAATCCATGAACACGATACATCTTTCCAACTATCTGTGTCATCTTCAATTTATTTCATCATTGTCTTATAGTTTTCCAAGGAGGTTTTTACCTCCTTAGATTTATTCCTAGGTATGTTACTCTTTTTGATGTGATGGTAAGTGGAATTATTTCTTAATTCCTTTCTAATATTTTTTGTTAGTGTATAGAAATGTGACAGATTTTTGTATGTTTATTTTGTATCCTTCAACTTTATTGAATTTATTGAGCTCTAGTAGTTTTTTGTGGCATCTTTAGGATTTCCTATGTATGGGGTCATGTCATCTGCAAACAGTGATAATTTTACTTCTTCCTTTCCAATTTGGATTCCTTTTATTTCTTCTCTGACTGCTGTGGCTAGGATTTCCAATACTATGTTGAATAAAAGTGGCAAGAGTGGGCATCCTTGTCTTGTTCCTGATCTTAGAAGAAATGCTTTCAGCTTTTCAAAATTGAGTGTAATGTCTGCTCTGGGCTTATCATATATGGCCTTTATTATGTTGAGGTATGTTCCCTCTGTCCCACTTATTGAGAGTATAAAAACTCTTTATAATTTATGTTTATGATAAAACATAAATGGATGTTAATTTTGTAAAAAGCTTTTTTGCATCTACTGAAATGGTCACATGGTTTTTCTTCTTCAGTTTGTTAATGTGGTTTATCACATTGATTTTGTGAATATTAAAAAATCCTTCAGATGTAGAGAACAAATGTATGGATACCAAGGGGGAAAGGTGGGGTGGTGGGATGAATTGGCAGATTGGGATTGACATATATATGCAATTGATACTACGTATAAAATAGATAACTAATGAGAACCTACTGTATAGCACAGGGAACTCTACTCAATGCTCTGTGTTGACCTAAATGGGAAGGAAATCCAAAAAAGAGGGGATATATGTATACGTATTGCTGATTCACTTTTCTGTACAGTAGAAATTAACACAATATTGTAAAGCAACTATACTCCAATAAAAAGTTTTTTAAAAAAAGAAAAAAAATTGGCCTATGGGGAAAAAAATTCAAAATAAATAAATAAAATAAAAAAATCCTTGCATCCCTGGGATAAATCCCACTTGATCATGGTTATGATCCTTTTAATATATTGTTGAATTTGGTTTGCTAATATTTGTTTGAGGATTCCTGAATCTATGTTCATGAGTGATATTGGCCTGAAATTGTGTGTGTGTGTGTGTGTGTGATATCTTTGTGTGGTTTTGGTATCAAGGTGATTCTGGCCTCAAAGAATGAGTTCAGAAGTGTTCCTTCCTCTGCAATTTTTTAAGTAGTTTGAGAAGGATAGGTGTTAACTCTTTTCTAAATGTTTTGTAGAATTCAGCTGTGAAGCCGTCTGGGCCTGGACTTTTGCTTGTTGGGAATTTTAAAATTACCAATTCAATTTCATTACTGGTAATTGGTCTGTTCATATTTTCTATTTCTTCCTTGTTCAGTCTTGGGAGATTGTACCTTTCTAAGAATTTGTCCATTTCTTCTAGGTTGTCCATTTTACTGGCATATAATTGTTTGTAGTAATCTCTTATGATCCTTTTGTATTTCTGAAATATATGTTGTAACTTCTCCTTTTTCACTTCCAATTTTATTGATTTGGGCCCTCCCTCTTTTTTTCTTGATGAGTCTGGCTAAAGGTTTATCAATTTTATCTTTTCAAAGAACCAACTCTTAGTTTCTTTGATCTTTTCTATTGCTTTTTAAAATTTCTATTTCATTTATTTCTGCTCTGCTCTTTATGATTTCTTTCCTTCTACCAACTTTGGGTTTTGTTCTTCTTTTTCTAGTTCCTTTAGTTGTAAGGTTAGGTTTTTTACTTGAGGATTTTCTTGTTTCCTGAGGTATGCTTATATCACTATAAAATTCCCTCTTAGAACTGCTTTTGGCTGTGTCCCATAGGTTTTGAATCACTGTGTTGTTCTATTTACCTCCAGGTATTTTTAACTTTTCTTCAGTGATCCATTGGCTGTTTAGTAGAATATTGTTTAGCCTCCATGTGTTTGTGCTTTATGCAGTTTTTATCTTGTAGTTGATTTCCAGTTTCATTGTGTTGTGATCAGTAAAGAAGCTTGATATGATTTCAATTTTTAAAATTTACTAAGACTTGTTTTGTGGCCTAAGATATACTTTATCCTGCAGAATGTTCCATGTGCATTGAAAAGAATGTGTATTCTGCTGCTTTTGGATGCAGTATTCTCTCTATATATCTATTAAGTTCATTTAGTCTAATGTGTCATTTAAGACCAGTGTTTTCTTATTTTTCTGTCTAGATGATCTGTTCATTGATGTAAGTGGCGTGTTAAAGTCCCCTGCCGTTACTGTGTTTTACTGTCAATTTCTCCCTTTATGTCTGTTAATATTTGTTTTATGTATTTAGGTGCTCCTATATTGAATGCATATATATTTACATTGTTACATCTTCTTCTTGGATTGACCTTTGGTCATTATGTACTGTCCTTCTTTGTCTCTTGTTACAGTGTTTGTTTTAAAGTCTATTTTGTTTGGTATAAGTACTGCTACCTCAGCTTTCTTTTGATTTCCACTTGCATGGAATACCATTTTTCATCCCCTCACTTTCAGTCTGTCTTTAGATCAGAAATGAATCTCTTGTAGGCAGCATATATATGGGTCTTGGTTTTTATTTTTCATCCATTCAGCCACTCTGTCTTTTGATTGGAGCATTTAGTCCCTTTCCATTTACAATAATTATTGATAGGTATGTACTTATTGCCATTTTGTTAATTGTTTTGGGGTTGTTTTTCTAGTTATTTTTGTTCCTTTCTTTTGTTCTCTTCCCTTTTGATTTGATGACTATTTTTAGGGTTTATGTTTGGATTCCTTCTTTCTTGCATGTGTACGTAGTATAGATTTTGGTGTGTCATTACCATGAGGTTTATATATAGTAACCTATATATTTGTGATTATTGTAAGTTGTTGAGATCTTAATTTCAAATGCATTTTAACAACCCTGCATTTTTATCCCCCTCCCCACCACGATTACTCTTTTCGACACCATATTTTACATCTTTTTGTTTTGTGTATCCCTTAACTACTCATTGTGGCCATAGATGATTTTACTAATTTTGTCTTTAACTTTCCTACTTAGCTTTGCACATGGTTGATTCACTACCTTTACTGTATATTTGCTTTTACCAAAGAGTTTTCTCCTTCTGTAATTTTCAGGTTTATAACTGTGGCCTTTTATTTTCTGCTCAGAGAAGTCCCTTTAACATTTCTCATAAAGCTGAGCTCTTTTAGCTTTTGTTTGTCTGTAAAACCTTTGCTCTCTTTATCAAATCCAAATGAAAGCCTTGATGGGTAGAGTATTCTTAGTTGTAGGTTTTTCCCTTTCATCACTTTAAATATATCCTGCCACTCCCTTCCGACCTGCAGTTTCTGGTGAAAAGCCAGCTGATAGCCTAATAGGAGTTCCCTTGTATGTGACTTGTTGCTTTTCCCTTACTGCTTAATATTTTCTCTTTATATTTAATTTTGCCATTTTCATTACAATGTGTCCTGGCATGATTCTCTTTGGGTTGATCCTTTTGGGACTCTGTGTTTCCTATACTTGGATGTCTGTTTCCTTTCCCAGGTTAGGGAAGTTTTCAGCTATTATGTCTTCAAATATGTTCTCTGCCCCTTTCTCTCCCTTCTCCTCTGGGATCCTTATAATGCAAATGTTAGTAAACTTGATGCTGTCTCAGAGGTCTCTTAAATTATTCTCATTTCTTTTTATTCTTTTTTTTTCCTTTGTTAAGCTTCAGTGGTTTCCACTACTCTATCTTCCAGCTCACTGATCCATTTCTCTGTATCATCATCTAATCTGTTGATTCTGTCTAGTGTGTGTTTTACTTTGGATATTGTATTCTTCAGCTTTGCTTGGTTCTTCTTTATATCTTCTAAATCTCTGTTAAACTTCTTACTGTCTTCATCCATTCTTCTACCAAGTTCTTTGATTATCTTTCCAATCAATAGCTTGAACTCTTTATCAGGTAGATTGCCTTTAAACTTCACTTAGTGCTTCTGGGGTTTTATCTTCTTCCTTAGTTTGGAGCATGTTCCTCTACTGCCTCATTTTGCCTAATTTGCTGTTATTTATATGAGTTTGTATCACCTTGGATAAGTGGCCTTTTGTAGACGATGTTCTGTGCATTCCAGCAGTGCACTCCCCTCTGGTCACGAGAGCTGTATGCTCTGGAGATGCCCCCTCTGTGGGCTGTATGGATCCTTCTACTGTGGCGGGCTGACTACTGTGGGTGGTCTGGTAGGCATGGCTGGCTCCCAGTCCGGTAGGTTGCAGGCCCTACCTTGTGCAGAGGGTGCAGCTACTGGTTGGGCCAGGCCACATGGCTGGCTGTGGAACCCTGGGTGGTGGGCAGGGCTAGTGCTGGCCTGCTGGTGGACAGAGCTGTGTTCTGAAGTAGGTAGTTGCAGGGCCAGGGTTCCTGGATCTAGTGTCATCCTGATGATGGTTGGGGCTGGTTCCTGACATGGCTAGGTGTGGGTTCTGGTGTGTCTCAAAGCTGGTACGGGCCCACTGGTGAGTAGGGCTGGATCCTGGGGCAGCTGGCTGAGGGGTCCGATGTGTCTTGGAACTGGTATTGGCCTGATGGTGGGTGGGGCTGTAGCCTGGGGAGTCCCCAGACTGGTGCTGGCCTGCTGGTGTGCGGGCTGGGTCCTGTCATGGCAGGCTGCAGGGCTGCGGTCATCCTGGGGCTGGTGTTCACCTGCTGGTCAGTAGGGCTAGGGCCCAGGGTGTCTGGGTAGCTGGTTCCTGCCCACTGATGTGTGATGGTGTTCCTGTGGCTAGTGACAGCTCACTGGTGGGCAGCACCAGGTCCTGGGGTCTCTGGCTGCAGGACCTTGGAAGTCCCGGTGGTACTACCAATGCACTGTGTGTAGGGCTGGATCCTGGACCCTCTGGTGGACAGGGCTGTGTCCTAGACAGGCTGTGGCCTCAGGGGTTCTTAAGGTTGTCTCCTGCTGGTAGGTGGGGCTGTGTCCCCACCTGGCTAGTTGCTTGGCCTGAGGTGTCCCAGTACTGGTGTCAACAGGCTGGTGGGTAAGGCCAGGTCCCAGTGCTAATAAGCTAGAGGAAAGATACCAAAATGGTGCTTGCCAGCACCAGTGTCCACATGGTAGAACAAGCGGCCAAAAGTGGCTGCCACCAGCATCTCTGTCCCCAGGGTGAGCTCCAGTTACCTCCTGTCTCTCCCAGACGTTCTCCAAGAACAGCAGGTAGGTCTGACCCAGGCTCCTTTCAAATTACTTCTTCTGCCCTGGATCCCAGAGCATGTGAGATTTTTGTGTGTGCTCTTTAAGAGTGGAGCCTCTATTTCCCACAGCTCTCTGGTTCTCCTAAATGTAAGCTCTACTGGCCTTCAAAGCCAAGAATCTAGAGGCTCATCTTCCTAGTGTAGGATGCCCGGGCTGGGGAGCCAATATGGGGCTCAGACCCATTACTCCTTGGGGAGAACCTCTACAATTTTAACTATCCTCTCATTTGTGGGTTGCCTACCCAGGGGCGTGGGTCTTAACCATACTGCAACTCTACCTCTCCTACCCACCACACTGTGGTTCCTTCTTTATATCTTTAGTTGTAGATGATCTTTTCTGCTAGATCAAGTTACTCTGTAAATAGTTGTGATTTTGGTGTGCCTGTAAGTGGAGGTGAGCTCAGGGCCTTCCTACTCTGCCATCTTGGCCAAGGTCCTCTAGAATATTGAATAAAGTCCGTATTCAGAAGTCAAGCAGGAGACATAAACTTGGGATTTGTCAGCACATAAATGTTATTTCAAATTATAAGATTAGATAAGATTACCAAAGGGGATGTGTGTGGAGATGTGTGATTCAGACCAAGACCTGAATCCCGGAGCAGTCCAACGTTGAGCTGGGGAGAAGAGAAGCAACCAATGAGGTAAGAACAAACCAAGCCCAGGAAGTGTGTATTAAGGAGAAAAGAACAATCAGCTACATCAAATGCTGCTGATGTGCAGGGAAGAGGGCTGAGACTGGAACCCTGGCTTTAGCAAAGCAGAGGTCATTGGTGATCCTGACAAGAGTTTAAGTTTGGAGTGTGGAGGCAAAAGTTTTACTGAAGCATTTAAGAGAATGAGTGAAAAAGAACTAGAAACCATAAGCATAGACACATTTTTCAAGGACTGTTGCTATAAAGAGCAAAGATATGAGGTGGAGGCTGACAGGGGAAGTGGTGAGGAAAGGTGGTTGGTGTTTTGTTTTTGTTTTTTTTGTGGTACGCGGGCCTCTCACTGTTGTGGCCTCTCCAGTTGCGGAGCACAGGCTCCAGACACGCAGGCTCAGCGGCCATGGCTCACGGGCCCAGCCACTCGGCCACATGTGGGATCTTCGCGGACCGGGGCACAGAACCCGTGTCCCCTGCATCGGCAGGCGCACTCCCAACCACTGCGCCACCAGGGAAGCCCCCGGTTTTTGTTTTTTTAAGAAGGAAGAAACAACAGTGCTTTTGTATGTTACAGGGGATGACCCAGGAGGATGTTCTCTTTCGCTTCTTACAGTGTGCTCATAGGCTCCATGCACAGCTTTTCACACATCCTTGGACGAGATCCAGTCCTTTTACTCAATACACAGGGTGAGTACACTACCCCAGGCCCTGCTCAGTTATACGTTTGGTTACTAGTCAAAACTCTTCTTATACCTGCAGCTGAAAAGCAGGGTGTTGTGCTCCACAGGCGTTTCTAGCATTCAGTAGCTGTTCACAAAGTGTGACTGTTGAATTCAGGTAGGATCTGACCTTCCTGCCTGGTTCTCTCATAAATGACTGGTTGAATTATATTAAATACCATCATTCTCAGAATGCACATACCCGGGTCCTTCCCATCTCCATTCCTGACTACAGCCCTCTATGAGACTATATACCTCTGGGTACAATGATGCCCCCAGTATCATCCCCTTCCCACACCTTTTTGAAGAATTAAAGAGACAAAGTTTAGTTTATGGGTGGAGGAAAGTTGAAGAGAATGAACACTACTCTAGTTGCCTCTAAAAGCAGCATATGCAGCTGAGATGGAGGTGCCAGGTTTTCTGATTGGAACACAAAGCATGAGAGAAATTGGTCCCCCTTCCTCCCTTTCAAATAGACATCACTGAGATAAAGCATGAGTATTCCAGCAATTGTTTTTTCTGCAGTTGAGACTCAGTAATTTTACACTGAGACATTCTTCCTAGATTCTCTTAATAGCTTGGGCATTGGGCATGGTTTTTGGTGACGGAACACCTTTTATTTCTTATTTTTCCTCCATGTACTTTATTGGAAAACTGGGATGGATTAAATCAGGGTGATTAGCCAGATGGTATTTCAAATAAGTTATGCTTTAAAGTTAAGGCAACAGGTAACACATATTGAATGAGCCAAGAAAGTGCTTAATTTTGTTTTCTATGAAATTGTTTATTTTACTGTTTACTATGGAGGGGCTACAAATACATATCTGATAGGAACACCAAGGACTAAACTTTGCAACACTGGTAAAAATGGTTATGAAGACTTGACAGTCTAGAGAACAGGGTGCATAAAAAGGAATGAAACGTGGATGGACCTAGAGACTGTCATACAGAGTGAAGTAAGTCAGAGAAAAACAAATATCGTGTATTAATGCATATGTGGAACCTAGAAAAATGGTACAGATGAACTGGTTTGCAAGGCAAAAATAGAGACACAGATGTAGAGAACAAACGTATGGACACCAAGGGGGGAAAGAGGGGGGTGGGTGGGTGGTGGTGGGATGAATTGGGAGATTAGGATTGACATATATACACTAATATGTATAAAATGGATAACTAATAAGAACCTGCTGCATAAAAAATAAATTCAAATTAAAAAAAATAGAGAACAGGGTGCACATCATTTTCATTGCTCTCTCCCACCATACCTCTTAAAACATCAAAGGCACTTATCAAAATGTTTAAATAAAGGAGTGTGGAATTTAAAACAATGACACATACCCCAGGCATAAAATCAAGGGCTTGAGTTTTCTAAGAGTTTGATTTCTGACATTTTACTAAAATCTCTGATTTATGCAATTTACTTTGTAGTCTTCAAATATTTAAGATGATTTGATTTCAAGACCTTTTCAAATGAAAAGAACCTAATGAAATACTGTAAAATCAGAATTTTTCTTTACCCAATTATTATAAAAGAGCACTACTATCTCCTGGTAAAGGCAAAAGACCTACTATTATGTCAGTCGTGCCATCTCTGCAGTGAGGAATATGGACACCAACACTCACTTTATGAGCAAGCACACCGGTGTCTTTGTGGTTTTCCTAGGCACACTCATCTGGCCAGGTGCACAGCACTATGCTGGGTTGGTCATGCTTTCAATTCCTACTGACCTGTTCCAAACAGCTCCTTAAATAAAACAGGAGCAGGAATAAAAGTTTGTGTCCCCCTATCCCTTATTCTACTTGATTTCCAGAAAAAGTCAGAGTAAGACAAACTTATACAGAAGGCTCAAGCCCCACATCAGTCTAAGAAATGGTTCCACTTTGTCTACAACATGGAAGAAACAGTGGATGGATTGAGAAGCAGGGCGCCTTCCAGCTCCTTCTGACTCAGTGTCTTTACGTTGCAGCAACTTCCTACAGAAACATCAGCACTACGCTGCATTCTGAAACAAGTATATAAATGCTTCTGGACTGATCCATGCATGCTCTTACTCCCCACTCAGGGAAAAATAAAATTGACGCCAATCACATTTCCATGTGAAAACATGACCTTAGACTAATATGAGTTGGTTTTCCTAGACTTGGGAATACTGACGCAATACAGTTAGACATCTTCTAAAGGCATTCATTCTCAATGTAAAAAGACAATTTCTTGCGTATTTTCTAATTGTAGTATATACACATTTAGATGTAGATAGTGTGGGCAACAGTGCTGACAGGCCATTAAGCATGTTTAAGATTGTTCTGATGAGAAATTTCCATTTTTTTTCTTCTCAGTTTGTACACGTATAATCATTTCCAGGATACTCACATGCTACACAGAACTGAAAGATGCCCAATTTTTCTATTAAAAAAATGAAGTTATAATTTTCTAGTGCAGAGTGACTGCACAGGAAGACTACCATAAGCAATCTACAGGAGCGCTAACAGAAGGTATTTCTGTATTTGATGTGTACTAATTACCCTTCCTCCATTTTAGATAACATTCCATTTTCAACATTGAACTTTTCTTTAGTCAAGAAATCCCCACGTTTATAAAACCGGAGGGCAATTTCCAGTGAGCTTTATCA
Organism: Monodon monoceros; assembly: GCF_005190385.1. NCBI lineage: Eukaryota > Metazoa > Chordata > Mammalia > Artiodactyla > Monodontidae > Monodon > Monodon monoceros. The sequence goes on along the minus strand of NW_021703774.1, from coordinate 55,984,047 downwards.
GGATAGAGGGGCCAAAAGACCACAGGTATTACTGGGTTATAATCAGTAGGAGGAACTAATTAATCAGCATTATCATGAAACTGCTGCAGGGCAATAGGTTTCAGTAATTAAACATAAATCATGAGGGTATGTTGCAGGCATTATAAAAATAGTGACCTGATTTCACTGGGTATCAACTAGTATTTACAAAGCTACCTGAATTTTTCTGTTGCTCTGCATTGCTGTTAAATAATGAGAGTTCTGATGGTGGGGAAACTTCATTTTTCAAGTGCAGGATGATCCGAACTGAACAAGAATGATTAAGGGAGGGGAGGAAGGTAGGCCTGGCATCAATTTGAACAAATTTTTCTTTTTCTGAAGGCTCATGTCTCCAAGGTTATGATAATAAAGTCATAAACATGCCAGCCACTTTAAGGGTCTCAGGATTAATGAAGACCAAGAAAGATGAAATGACAAACTGTGAGCCAAGCCACCACTAGTGCAAAGCTCTAACAGAGTAACATATCCGCCACCAGTATTCTCACCAGCAATATATTTAAATACAAAGAGAACTACGTATACATGGTATTGTCATATAAATATTTCCTTTATTTTTCATGGTTAAAAACTTTTAAATTTTTATTTATTTATTTAAAAGCATACTTTATTAAAGAAACACTGGAAATGTGGATTCTTCTTGAGAAATAATCTTCCTCTTCACCGACAGATATGAAGAAACCAGATTTCTATACCAACTAATGGAAAATTAACCACTGGTGAGTCTAGTTCCAATCCCAAATCAAGGACACACATGTTAGTACTGATTCTGTCCACTCAGTTAAAACACTCCCATTCCTGAAGTAGATTAGCTACTGAAATTCTAAAAATGCTCATTTTCCTGGGTATCCTCTTTTGTCAAAGGGTTTAGTATTTATTATGTTATTTACAGTAATTGACATTTACGAAAAGTGGAGAGACCAGAGAAAACACTCCAGAGTATGTAAAATCTTTATCTCTTTTTAAATGTTCTTAGTAGACTATAATACTAAGCAATTATATTTAGATCTTCATGACTTGAAGGTGTCTTCAATACCTCTTAATCTGCTTTCTCCCTTCAAATTCTTTCCATTCTAAAGAGAACATTTTTGCATCTTAGTACTAATCCTGTAGAATTAAAAAACAACAACAACAAAGATTCTATGTTTCATACATTTTGAATTAAAATTACCAAAGCAATAAGAATCATTTTTTTTCTTATTTAAATACTGGTACTTTCTATTATCCCTATTTCAAATTTAGAGTTATATATACATTGTGAAGATGTCCATGTACACAAGTTTCTGCAGAACCTCCAATTTTATTATAAAACTTCTTCCTCACACACATTAGAGAACTATGTATGTTCACTTTCACATGTTTAAACAACCCAAGAAGGGTGGCATATTTTAACGTTAACAACACTTTTTATCATAAAAACAGACTGAGATTAATGGTGACTCTAGCATTTGGTTACTCTGACTGACTGATTAGCTAGGCTCCTGACTTTCTATATTCATTATTGTTGGCTAATTTGACACTGGATTGTACGTATCACATGCATTTTCCAGGAGATAAAGAGGGAATACAAAAAACGCAAATTCTAAGCAGATGATTTTGCTACTTTTAGCACTTCTGGTAAAAGGGCTAGTTGAAGTTAAACAGGAAAGCTATTAACAAAAAGAAAAGTAGGGGACAAGATACCTGTGGATTTCATTTACTCACATTTGGACTGGTCCTCCTTATTGGAGGCTAACTGAAAACAGACCAGACCATGACTTCTAGCTTTATGTTGGTCACTTTCAAATACGCCAATGACACTCTCCAATAATTTTATTATCTCCAGTTTAATGCACCATACTATGCTTTTCACACTGTTTAAATTTCCCATTTCTATAATCCAAATGCCAAAAAATTACTACATTCCCTTATACAGTCAAAAATAGGTTTACTGGAATGTTGTTAGTTATAGCTGAAGGCAGCAACATTTACATTTAGCTTTTGTTACACCCATAAACGTGAAAATTGCTTGCAAAGCAATTGTAATAGGAGAAGAATCTTGCAAATATCAATGGAATGGTTACACACGTCTTTCGGCATAAAGATTTGGTACTCTACAGAGGCTCCCTGATCACCAGCCTGAACCCCACCTTGATGCAACAAACGCAAGTCCTTATGCCATTAAAATAACAGTATGAAATATCATTATCAGTGTTTAACTATATATACAAATAATGAACTGGCAAGTATCTAGTTTCAAATTAGACCCTTGGAATATGGCAAAATCAAGGCTGGTTATCTTTGCCTTAAACATAATTTTTTTTTCTTTTTTTTCTTCTGCGGTACGCGAGCCTCTCACTGTTGTGGCCTCTCTCGTTGCGGAGCGTAGGCTCCGGACGCGCAGGCTCAGCGTCCATGCCTCACGGGCCCAGCCGCTCCGTGGCATGTGGGATCCTCCCAGACCAGGGCACGAACCCGTGTCCCCTGCATCGGCAGGTGGACTCTCAACCACTGCGCCACCAGGGCAGCCCCGCCTTAAACATAATTATTAAAAGCACACTTTGTTGGAAGGGAAGAAGATAATGGGACATTCTCAATGCTCCAATTTGAAGTGATACTTGCCTCTTAATTTCTTGAAAAAGCTTTGAAAGTTATATACATGGGTTTCATTTAAATTATGCAGCAATCTTTTATTATTATTGTCCCAGCTTTTGTTTAATGAAGATCTGTCATCAAATCAAGTACGGTATTTCACAACTATAAGAACTGCAAGAGAAAAAAAATGAAAAAGAAACATCAAAATCAGATTCATATGCTATGTTAGAAACAATACTCCTAAATGTAGCTGTGTCCATTTTGAAAATAGTTAATGAGGACAACTTTTATCTGAAATGATAGATAACAAATGGGAATGGAGAAGCAAAAATATGAAACAACCTAAATGTCTAACATTAGCATTTTGATCAAATAGATTAATATATAACCATAGCATAAAGCAGCTAAAATACTTTTAAAATATTTAATAACATGGGAAAATATTTACAATATATTTATTAGAAAGTATACATATGATCTTAGTTTTTGAAAAACATGTTTATATATTAATAGGAAAAGACTTAAAGTATATACAATAGTTATATTAATAGTAGCTATCTCTGTGTGGTAAGAGAACAGTTGGATTTTATTTTCTTCTTTATGTTATTCAACATTCCACGGGTTGATTCTTGGTACTGGCAGTAGTTATGTTCTATAAAGTCACCACAAACACTGAACCACTGCTCTGAGGGGAAACACAGGCTTAAATCCCTGCCAGCCTCTGGCTACAACATTTTTGACAACCAATCCATACATAACCTTGTTTTACATGTTTCTGTGTGAAGACACCTTATTTACTATATACTGTTGGCTTATTAACACTGAACTCCTGGCCAACAGTGCTGTCACTCACGCCTGAACAAAGCTCATCTAACACATGTACTTCCTCCACAAGACACATCACAGCCTTGCTGTGCTCAGCAACACTAGCCAGCACTGCAGCACCAGTATACTTGGAGGCCTTTTTAAACAGCAAAAGCATCAACAAGACACACAAAAATGTGAGAAACTGTGCACTAACATTCGCTTCTCTGACCGCATCTGCCAATGACTCCGAAAGCATTGGGGTAACTGATCAGTGTTAGCTAGTAGGTGAAGTCACAAACACAGAATCCACAAATGATGAGGACTGACTTTTTCTTTAGAACAAAATCTTTTTTTCTGTTTAAAAAGAGTATCACCATGGAATTTTTCAAATGGCTATTCTGAGATGCTTTCCAAATCTTTATAAAATCCCTGTAAACAGAGATAAAGAAGCTTTGGAGAAAAGGAGATATTAAAAATGATCTGACCAAAGAAAGACAAATATATGATATCACTTGTATGTGGAATCTAAAAAATAATACATATGAATCCGTATACAAAACAGAAACAGACTCACAGTCATAGAAAACAAACTTCTGGTTATCAAAGAGGAAAGGGGAGGGGGAGGGATAGATTAGGAATACGGGATTAACAGATACAAGATACTATACTTAGATAAGCAACAAGGACCTACTATATAGCACAGGGAACTGTATTCAATATCTTGTAATAACCTATAATGGAAAATAATCTGAAATAATATATAACTGAATCACTTTGCTGTATACCTGAAACTAACACAACAATGTAAATCAACTACACTAAAAAAATTTTTTTTGAATGATCTGACTTTAAAAAGAATATTAAGGGGGAAAAGGAAGGGCAAGAGTTATGTTTCGATGACTGAAATGAAGCTCAAATCCAAAAGAAAAATTATCATCTGGAGAATTTATCTGGATTTTCCTTCAAACACAATATTATGAAATGCAAGCTGCCATATCTAAAAGTTAAAAATAAAAAGAAAATGTGTGTTATGGTCCTGAGTGTAATAGTAGCCATATTTGGCCTTAAACAAATCACTTAGCCCTGCCTTTGCAGGGGTAGGGGTGGAGGGTAGGACAGAGGTTCTCTTTGAGAATCTGATGAAAGATATACTCTCACCATAAAACTGTACATATACATATTCACATAAAATTTTACATACAATTTATGTGCATTTTCAGAGAGCTACAGATTCTAGGTTAAGAGCTCCTTACTGGAGTCAGAAGTCATTACTCAATCCTGACATTAGTCATACTAGGTCAACTGAATATAAATTAAAAAGGAAATTTAAATGAACTTCAAAACAAATGACACCCCCCTAAATTTATAATCCAGTAAATACTTACTGATAATCACTAACAAAAGGATAACAGCAACCAAAGCCATGATGGCTTTTATCTACAACACACAAAAAGGCATGAGAAAGATTAATGTCTGACTTGTTAATAAAGACTATCTGTTGTGCTGTTTACCACATTACACTAACTCATCATTGGACAGGCTCATTCCTTGAAAGGTTTCCAAATTTTTTCTCATATGAACTTCTGACTATTTGCATCTTTCTGTAATAATCAGAGTTCCCCAAATTTGAGGGTTTTGGCTTGCCTAGATTTTATTGTTTAAGGCTGCAGAGTAAACAGTAATAATCAAAGCCTTTATGGGCCTGATTTTTTTTGTCTATGATTTCTCACACATTTCTAATCTAAGACCAGGAAAAGAACAATATTTTATCAACTCTGTTCAGAAGTGTCAGGATATTATGAATAAGACTGGCATCCAATACAGATGGTTCAATATATATAGTATAAGGCAGCATTTTTTATAGCACTTATTCTCCAAGTATATTAGAATTCTGTTAGTTTTTGCTCCCCTTACTTTCTTCTTAGCATTTTTATCTTCATTTTGAGGAATATAATTTATACTTTTCGTGAAGAACCTCATTTAATAAATAACTTGCCTAAGAGCATTCTGTGTGTCAGTTTCACAGTCGAGTGGAGAAACCTTAAGATTAGTCCTTAGCTAGTTAATATTTTAGGTCTACATCACCTCTCTCCATAAAATTGTCACATTCCTCATCTAATCCTAAAATGCATAAATTATAAATTGACTTGATTTTCCTGATGAATTCAAATGAGTCTTGTTTTCACCAAACATTTTCATAGATAACTGATTAAAGATGGTTCATTCAGAAAAAAGATACCCAGTTATTACAAACACATAAAACACTCTGATGAATATCACAAACAGCAACTAGAAGTAGCTAATGAAATGTTTCTAAAGTAAAACTACTGGCTGCATTTTAGTGGCATTACATTCATGACGAGAACAAAGTGACCAAGAGAATACATGGAAGCATTCCAATTTGAATACCAGGTGCCTATTAAAATTATTAATTATGATAACCAAAAAATGTAGAAAGTACTTTACACTGTAAAGTACTTTAGTGACCAAGTGATCCAGAGAATATATGGAAGCTTTGCATCTTTTTTTTAAGCTGAAAACATTTCTCAAGTAATGTGGAATTTTACAATAGCTTTTCAACTTTACCAAAAATATATCTTAATTTGCCCTGTTAATTTGTGCTAGCCTTAACATTTAGAAGATTTAAATGGAAATATCAATACCAATTTTAAAACACCTAAATAAACGGAGTTTCTAACGCTGGCCAGGAAACGTTTACAACCAAAAATGGCAGCAATGTATTCATGCATGTCCAAAGCTCTCTTCTTCCAAACAACATAGACAAAAATCTGTTTCTCATTAAACACATAAGAGCCTCAGAGCCCCATAAGATACTTAAGAGAGGTGTCACTGATTCTCTCTCCCCACCCATTGGATAATTCTGTTCACTTACTTATTTTTAAAGTCAGGTTTATTAAAATATACTTTACATACAATAAAATTCACCCTCTTAGAGTTCATTGTGATGCGTTTTGACATACATACAGTTGTCAACCATCACCTTCATAGTCAAACATAAGACATTTTCATCACTCAAAAAGTTCCCTCATGCCCTGCTGTAGTCAATCTCCACCCCTCCATCCTTAGCCACTGGCAACCTCTGATCTCTTTTCTGTCCCTATATCCCTTTCCTTAGCTCTTCCCAAATAATCATTATGAAGTTAATCCAGAAAATGGTAGTGATATAGAGACTATTTAAAAATATAAATTAAAAATAGAATTCAATTTTTCCCCTTAAAAGCATACTATTCCTTTGATGTGGACCCCGTAAAGTACAAAATGAAACTCTTTAGATATAGCTAAAAAAAAGCTAGGCAAAATGCACATTATCATTTTGTTAATGGCCACATGAATGAGTCATGTGGGGAGAGGAGGTAGCTCACGGACCTTTTGTTCTTCCAAACTAGTCTGCAGGATAGAAAATTTCTATAGAAATAGAAAATTTATTCATTAAAGAAAAACAGAAAATTTAAATTCTACATAAGAGGAGCAATGAAACTTGTTTCTTTCCCTAAGTTCTACTTCTGAAAGTAAGAGGATTCAACAGGTCAACAGACAGAAATAAGCAAATCCAAGGCAACTCTTGAATGAAATCCTTGGCATATGTCAACATCAAGTTTTGAAAGTTATTGCTAAACTTGAAAATGAGAGACTAAAAACAATGTGGTATATCCAAGGTTTTCAACAAAGCCAAAAATGACAAATTTTTCTTTTATATCTTATTTCTCCTATCCAAGTACTAACCAGGTCTGACCCTGCTTAGCTTCTGAGATCAGGCAGGTTGAGGGTGGTATGGCATAAGACTGTATCTTATTTCTCTGGAATAATGAGGGACAGTGGGATTTTCTTTTTAGCCCCATTTGCCATATGGATTCTGACACATTAAACTACTTTTATTTTTTTCTCCATCCAACAGAAAATTATATTTTTCTCTGGCTTGCTTTCTGTCTTTTAAATATCTCTATGTAATGCTATAGGTTGCTCCAAAAAGGTACTAAAAATAAATTACAAGTTAATATTTCTTACAAGATAAATCTAGAGGAAGCTAAATTATTAATAAAATGTGGATTACTCTCTACGAAGAAATCCATGAAAACATCCTTTTAGGCACTGCTTGATTCCTTTAGTTATTTCTGACCCATAAGATATTAATTCAACAAATATTTACTGAGTTCCACCATGTCCCAGGTTCAGAAGATATAATAATAAGCAAGACAGCTGTAGTCCAGTTCCCCACAGAGCTTATCACCTAGAGGCCCTTTTTTCTTCGTGTCTTTGAATACCACTGGATATGCTGACGGACCTATCCAATATCTTCCAATTTACTTACTTTGCATCCACGCCACCACATTTGCCTTCGAAGTTGTTTGGATCTGTTGCTAAAAGCAGTTGCATTATCCGATAGGCTTTCTATATCACATAGAGGATGGAGAGAAGGATTAATCGACATAACAGCATTCTTTTATCTAGTCACACAAAGACAAGAAAACATTAATTTCTACTTCTGCAAATCTATTCCCTTTTAAGCATGAAAACAACATCTTTCCTTTCCTCTACCCACAAACTCTGGCATTCTGTATTCTAAAAAAAAAAAACCCAAAAAGTAAAAAATGGCTGCAGGTCAGTTTGCTCAATCCACTTTTACAATAAGAGTAAGAGAAGTCTTCCCAGGGCCTCAATGCTTTCAAATAAATTTATGAATTCTGGTAGAAATACTCTTTAAAAATTCAAATACTTGGCACAACTATAGAAAAAAAAATTTACACATGGAGAAGGCTAGATTCTTAGAAGATATCAAAAGTGACTGATTTTGAAGCAAAACAATATATTTTTAAAGTGTTTAAATAAGTTTTTTGGTTAAAAAAGTCTATCAATGATTAATCAGATATTCATTCAGCCATTCATCATCTAAAAAATATGTGAGTGCCTAATAAGTGCCATGGACTGTTATAAGAACAGAGACTAACATTTGTCAGTAAAAAAATGTTACTAAGTCATCAGAGAAAGCATAAGATAAAAATAGTAGATATGTGTGAAATAAGTTTGAAAAGAAGTGATTAGACCTATCCTCCCTGAGATCAGGAGAAATACAAAGCACATCAACGTAACAGGACAAAAGAAAAAAATAATCTAACTCTTCAACAATGAATTTTTAATCTTTCCATTCTCAACTGATCAATTAAAGAAATAATACAACAATAAGATGATTCAAAGCAAAGGGAGCTACATACAACTCAATAACAAAAAAGCAAACCCAATTGAAAACTGGGCAGAAGACTTAAATAGACATTTCTCCAAAGAAGACATACAGATGGCCAACAGGCACATGAAAAGACGGTCAACATTTCTAATGATTAGAGAAATGCAAATCAAAACTACAATGAGGTACCACCTTGTATCGGTCAGAATGGCCATCATTAAAAAGTCTACAAATGACAAATGCTTAAGAGGGTGTGGAGAAAAGGGAATCCTCCTACACTGTTGGTGGGAATGTAAATTGTGCAGCCACTGTGGAAAACAGTATGGAGGTTCCTCAAAAAACTAAAAATAGAGTTGCCATATGACCCTGCAATCCCACTTCCAGGCATATATCTGGAGGAAACTATAATTGAAAAAGATACATGCACCCCAGTGTTCACTGCAGCACTATTTCCAATAGCCAAGACATAGTAACAACCTAAATGTCCATCGACAGATGAATGGATAAAGAAGATGTGGTACATATTACAATGGAATACTACTCTGCCAGAAAAAAGAGTGAAATAATGCCATTTGCAGCAACATGGATGCAACTAGAGATTATCATACTAAGTGAAGTAAGTCAGCAAGAGAAAGACAAATAGCATAGGATATCACTTACATTTGGAATCTAAAATATGACACAAATGAACATATCTACGAAACAGAAACACTCACAGACATAGGAAACAGACTTGTGGTTGCCAAGGGTGGGGGGTGGTGGGGTGGGGGAAAGGATGGATTGGGAGTTTGGGATTAGCAGATGCAAACTATTATACACAGAATGAATAAACAACAAGGTCCTACTGTATAGCACAGGGAATTATATTCAATATCCTGTGATAAACCATAATGGAAAAGAATATGGAACAGAATATATATATATATGTATAACTGAATCACTTTACTGTACAGTAGAAATGAACACAACATTGTAAATCAACTATACTTGAATAAAATAAATTGTATATAAAAAAATAAAGGGAGCTAAAGTTAAAAACATTAAAACCATAAATGCCATTTTTCCTAAGTCAAGATTCCTAAACTTTGGCTAGAAAAATGCAAGAAGTAAACTATCAAAATACAGATTTATAACATCAAGAATTATATGAAGTATCTGTACCTGATTTGTCCTGTAGTTCATCTAGTCTCTCCCCTCTTTCTATTACCTTTGTAATATTTTCTTGCATGACATCAATGACTTCATCCACCTGGTTCTGAACACTAGTTTAAAAAAAGAGATTAAAAAATAATGCATTCTTCTTTTGAGAATTTTACAGTTTTTGAGACTTTCATTAGACATGATAGAAAACAGCAAGTTCTCAGTTATTCAACTCTAAAATGTTTAAGTTTAAGGCTTGTAGCAACAGTCCTTCCATCTGTGGGCTTGATTACTCAGGCAATTAAAAGACAACATGATACAAATAAAGTAATATTTAACTTATAGTTTATTCTTAACCCTGTTTCTTCAAATTAAATATACTGTCAGAATGCTCAGTAACTGCAGAATTTAGTCAAATAGCTTGACTCTATATAATCCGTTTCATTTTCTTTTCAATAGGCCACTGAGGCATCACATAGACACAGCTATAAGCTACTTTTGCTATACATATAGTTCACACACTAAGGCTAACAAAAGTTTGCCCAGCTATGTTAGAAGCCTATGAAAAATATTCAGTTTCCAAAATGGAAAGGTACAGTATGCTCTAGGACACTAAGGCTCAGTGGGTATAACTCTTCACAGCTCACCAGTTTCCTCTTAAACAGGGTTTAAAACAATGAGCAACGCTTGGGAGGGTTTTGAAGCACCCACGAAGGAGCAAAGAGGAAACATTTTTGGTTGTTCTTCAAAATGAAAATATGATTTTCTTCTTTATATCACGTGATGAGAGCCTGTTCCAACCAAACTTCAGACTGTTCAGTGAAGATTTTTTTTTTTAATAAATTTATTTATTTATGGCTGCGTTGGGTCTTTGTTGCTGTGCGCGGGCTTTCTAGTTGCAATGAGCAGGGGCTACTCTTCGTTGTGGTGCGCGGGCTTCTCATTGCAGTGGCTTCTCTTGTTGCAGAGCATGGGCTCTAGGTGCATGGGCTCAGTAGTTGTGGCGCATGGGCTTAGTTGCTCCGCGGCATGTGGGATCTTCCCGGACCAGGGCTCAAATCCATGTCTCCTGCATTGGCAGGCGGATTCTTAACCACTGCGCCACCAGGGAAGTCCCATGTTCAATGAAGATTTAAACTAAATTCAAAAATTTAATAATTGGACCTCAGCTGCCTACTCTCACTCAGAAGTTACCCCCAGAGTACATAAACATAGAAATGATTAAGTGTCTAGTTTTCCTCTGTTGCTTCAATCATTTGACAAATGTCTAGTTTTCCCCTGTTGCTTCAATCATTTGACAAAATGTTACCTTAAATTAGTTTATGGAATAAGTCATGCCAGAGCAATATTTAAAAGGAGAAATAAAATGAACTCACAGTTCTTATAACTCAAAAACTGGTTAAAATATAAAAACTGTTTAAAGTAGATTACTAGCAACTATAAGTAGATATATGTTTTAAATAAATAAGGATATGCAATTTTTCTAGTCGGGGAAGTGTATCAATTTATCAAATATCACCTAGGAAGCTTTTAAAAAAATTTCACAATACACATCTCCTCACTGCCCCTCTACTCTATAGTGAGTTGGGAGTAAGGCAGGACATGTGTGATTTTGAAAAAGAGTTCTATCCCTTCCCTGCCACGAAGATATACCTTCAAAAAGTTTGCTTTAAAAACAAATGAAGGCCCATTTAGACACATACGGGTTCGTAAGAAGCATCCTCAGATTCAAGTAGAATTACGACGTTTGATGATAGTCACCCCCCCTCCCATGTTAAAAGCACCCACTGATTATCCACACATAGACTTCAGGGTTCATCATAGCTTCCTAGAGTTCTGTGCCTCTCACACAGTATTCTACTAAACTGTATAAAACTGAAGCACAACTAAAGTGGGACATGGAGAATTCCCTTCTGCCCACACAGATCTGAAAGAGCCCCCACGTGTCTAAGAGGTCTTGTTGCAACTCCTAAGCAGACAGCTAAAGATGTAAAATCTTATACAAGAACAATGGCACAAATACTTAAGCAATTTATTCAATAAATAATTAAGAAGAGCTTACTATGTACTGTTTTAGGCACTAGGAAAACAATACTGAACGAAGCAGACAATAATTCGGGCTCTCATTGAACGTATGCTTAAATGTGCAATGAATGCACTTCATTAACCTTCAGAGTTGTTTAACAGTCTGTGTCTAACCCATTACTGTATATTGTTTACAGCATTTAACACTAAGCAAAAGTATTTATTTATTTACATGCTTATTTCCTGTCTCTCCCCATTAGAAGGTAAGTTCAACAAATGCAGAGACCTTGCCTACTTTGTTCACTTTTGTAGCCCCAGTACCTGAAACACTGCTTGGGAAAGAGTATGCACTTAATACTTAACAGCTGAATAATTGAACAGTTTGGGTATAAGTCCTGCAAAGCACATCCAGCTACTTAAGAAAGAGTTATAAGGCAGATATAAGAATGTAGAGGTCTCCATTTTTAACTATAATGGAAGCAGAGCTATTGTTTATCAAGGGCCAATCTTGAAATTCCTAGGTAGTTATTTTCCATCATATGCAAGAGATAATAGCCTAAAGTAAGGTGCAGCACAGTGGAAATGGACAGAATGTACGGCAGCACCTACACATAATCAGATTATAGCTATTATGGATGTTAATATACCTATACTACATGTGATTTTTAAACAAAACCAAAATAACTGAAGGAATCATTATGGTCCCAGAATCCCTATCAGCAAAAGACTCCATGAATAATACAGGCAGATTAATTGGAATAGAATTCATAAAATTACAGATTAAGTCTTACTAGATTATGATAAACCTAGGGGTATTACCTCAACAACACATGTAATCTCTATGGCTAATGGAAACCACCCAACATTTTAATTTTTCCTGCCAAGTGATTAATAAATTATTGTTACTTTCTCCTTCACATATTACTATCCACTGGTATAACCCTCTTAATCCAGCTACTGTATAACTGTCATTCAATCTTAAGATAACGGAAAATCTCATGACTGTGCTTCTATATTTCAAGATATTTTCATGCCCAGAACACAACTTTTATAGAAAAAAAAGAGAAGAAAATCATCTACTTATTTAATATAAAGGATAATTTTTTAAAAAACAAGTGGAAAGGGACCTCCCTGGTGGTCCAGTGGTTAAGACTCCATGCTCCCAATGCAGGGGGCCCAGGTTCGATCCCTAGTCAGGGAACTAGATCCCACATGCCACAACTAAGAGCCCGCATGCCACAACCAAAGATCCAGCAAGTTGCAACTAAAGATCCTGCATGTGACAATGAAGATCCCACATGACGCAACTGAGACCCGGCACAGCCAAATAAATAAATAAATATATTTTTTTAAAGTGAAAACATATTTCCCCATGATTTTTTACATTTTCATAGTAGTTACAATACTTTGATTTCTATTTTATGTTGGTCTTATCCTCACTATTATACTGTAAATGCCTTAAAAACAGAGATTGTCCCACTCATCTGTTTCCCAGGTCATGTGAAATGTGCCTAGTAGAAAACAGGCATTCAACAAATATTTTCTGATCTGAATTAAGTATTTCATTTATTCAAAAATATATATTAGGGAGTTATTATTATCCTACGCATTGAGGATACTGATGTGAATGTTTTGATCCTCAGCAAGATTACAGTCTAGTGGGGAACACTGGTAGCGAGGATTATATTACCATATGTCAAGTGCCATAATGGAAGGAAACACACGGTATCAGTCGTGCAGCCCAGATGAATCCAGCCTGGACCAGAGATGGCATCAAGATCCTGGTGCTGAGTTTTGAGAGGTTAAGAGTGAACTGGGCAGAGTAAAAAAGGTGATGGATGGTGGGAAAGTTCTAGGCTAAAGGAATAACAGGAGGGGATATTTCAGGAACCAATGATTACCTGGATATGGGTGAGGGAGCTGGGGCAAGAAAAGGGTAGAGAACTTCTAGATTTATAATTTGAGCAACTGAGTAGATGTAGATGATGGTCATTAACTGAAATAGAAAATTAAGGACTCAAAGAAAAAGCAAGTTTTTGAAGGAGGGGGTGGAGATTTATATCATTTCCTGTTAGAGTCATATAGTAGAAGAAAGGACACAAGAGAGAACATACCCAGGAAAATATCAAGACATGTAGAGAAAAGACATTTTAACATTGTTTTAGTAATTTATTTGTTTATTTTTGCTGTGTTGGGTCTTTGTTTCTGTGCGAGTGCTTTCTCTAGTTGTGGCAAGCGGGGGCCACTCTTCACCGCGGTGCACAGGCCTCTCACTATCGCGGCCTCTCTTGTTGCGGAGCACAGGCTCCAGACGTGCAGGCTCAGTAGTTGTGGCTCACGGGCCTAGTTGCTCCGCGGCATGTGGGATCCTCCCAGACCAACTCGTGTCCCCTGCATTATTAGGCAGATTCTCAACCACTACGCCACCAGGGAAGCCCTTAACATTGTTTTAAATCCTGCTTAGAGTCTGACAGCACTTGTGTTCCTGAGATGTCTCTATTCTAATTATCACCACTACAGGGAGGCTGCGTGGTGTAGTGTAGAGAGGCCAGGCTCTGGACACAGACAGATCTGGGTTTGCAATTCAACGTTATCACTTACTATGTATGTGGCTTTGCAAGTCATTTTGCAAGCCTCTTTGAGCCTCATATTTTCTCACCTTTGAAATGAAGATGATAATCTTTCCCTTATGAGAATTAGATGTGACAAGTGTGTTTTAAACACTTAGCACGGTTCCTAACACTTAGCATGTGTTTAATGTCAGTGTTCTTCCATTAAGGAAAAAAAAAGCTCATGCTCTGCAACACACACTCATCTGTTATTTTATAAAGAAAATATTTATTTTCACAGTTAACACCCCCATCTTGTGGCCTCTTAAGGTACTGTTGACAAAAAGTTTTAAATATATGCTGTATTTTTGCACATATATATATATATACACACACACACATACATATATACTATATGTAGTATATATGCTGTATTTTTGCAATTATATATATACACATATAGTATATATGTACATATATACGTATATATGTACATATATACGTATATATGTGTATATATGTGTATCTGTTCATCATAGAACATTCCTTGGGGGAATAAAGTTAAACTTGTTGGACCAAGGCTATAGATAGGAGATTTCCTACTTGTGGCAGAGAATGCCTACAATTCATTGGAGTGGCATTTATAATGCTACTATTTAATTTAAAAGCAAAGGAAACATTCCAAAGAGAATCATAAATTTTTTATATAGGCATGTGACTATTTAAAATCTTTCCCAAAAATCTTCCCTGAAAAGTGACATTGGAATACTAAAGAACCCATTAAAAGGACCTACTGTATCAGCACAGGGAACTATATTCAATATCTTGTAACAACCTATAATGGAAAAGAATCTGAAAAAGAATATATATATATGTATAACTGAATCACTGTGCTGTACAACTGAAATTAAACATTGTAAATCAACTTATACTTCAATTAAAAAAAGAAAGTGACACTGGGCATTTTTGTGGGATTAATCTGCTACCAACATGTCAATCAAATGCAGACAAAGCAACAATGTTGCTGATCCACACATCAAAAAAACACCCTGGGGCTTCCCTGGTGGCGCAGTGGTTGGGAGTCCACCTGCCGATGCAGGGAACACGGGTTCGTGCCCCGGTCCGGGGGGATCCCGCGTGCTGCGGAGCGGCTGGGCCAGTGAGCCATGGCCGCTGAGCCTGCGCGTGCGGAGTCTGTGCTCTGCAACGGGAGAGGCTGCGGCAGAGAGGCCCGCGTACGGGGGGGGGTGGGGGGGAACCACCCTGTATGGAAACGTTACACATTAAGCGGTGACAACACACCTTAAAGAAACTCATCAGTGCTCCCAATTTTAGTTACTAAACAAATGCCAGGAATCTGTCCTTGGGCAAGTAGCGTAGCAGGTTGTGCTCCACCATTTGGGGTCACTTTGGGCACACGCCTGAGTCATGCCCTGGTTAGATAAACACTCATGGGGTTGTGTCAAAGGTTAATTTGTGTGTTTTGATGACTGACCATTTTCTGAGTACGTATGATAAGCCTTCAGCTCTAGAGTAAGAGCCATTACACTTTCTAAATAGTGCCTTACTGTTCTAAAATTCTGTGATCACCAACGTTATTATGGTAATTTAATATGCACAAATACACATTCACGTGCATGTGTACTCGGCACTTACTAACATAGACATATCCTGCAATGCCCACTCTGTACAACTGGCACTGGTTTTGGGGTCAGCTGGAAAGTCATACTCAAAAGACTCACTGGGCCACATTCAGTACCAGGCTCACTCTGCAGAGAATGTCAGACAGGAAATGAAGCACATTGGCAGGGAAAAAAACAGGTGTGTCATCAGTGGAGTCCTCTTCTCCTGTGGCAGCTGAGGTATATATGTGGGTGGATAAAGAAGTCACTCTGGCTCAGAGAAGGGCAACCGTTCTGCCATGGCATCCTCGCAACCCTGAATGCCTTGTGATCCTTCCAAAGATGAGGATGAGTGGCTTCTGAGGCCATCTCCCACTCACCTCCCCATCTTCCCTAGGAGACTGTCATGAGACAGTTTCTTATCACCTCCCAGGTTCTGATGACATATAAGGCTTTCGGCAGGATATACCTGCAGACTATAAAACCACTTAGCTGCAGGCGAGAATTGGCTCCTTAGTAATAGGGCATGTTACTTTTCATACTGTAGCCACCTGGACCCCTCTATTTTGGTATCATCATTTTTGGTGTTTAGGACAAGAACCCAGGGAGCTGGCACCTTTGGCTACTCTTCCTTTGACAATCTATGTAAGTAATAAACTGTCTGAATCTCAGTGGCTCATTGTATCTTTACTGGCTGAATCAGACACTTGAAGCAGCAGAGACTGTCTTCTGCTGGCCTTGAAGAAGCAAGCACTGTGGGTTGTACAGGTGCAAGGAAGTGCATCCTGTCAACAACTACCTGAGCTTACTCAGGAGCTTCGGATGAGATCAAAGCCCTGGTGACACCTTAATTTCAGCCTTGTGAGACCCTGCAGAGGGCCCACCTAAGCAGTGACTGAACGCCTGACCCATGGAAAATGTGAGATGATGAATGTTTGCTGTTTTAGGTTGCTAGGTTCAGGGTAACTTGTTATACAGCAATAGAAAATGAAAACATCCCATTTAGTAGTCAAATCAATTTGTTGGTACCTTGCTTCTGTATTACAGAATCCATTAGCTAGGATCAGGATAAATGTGGACCTATTTCTTCACAACAACCACTACCTGACTAAAGCCCAAGTATCTAATCAGTAGCTTTTTTCTTTTTTAAACTGTGGTTTATTATTTATTTATTTTTGTCACATCACGCAGCATGAGGGATCTTAGTTCCCCCAACAGGGATCGAACCCATGCTTCCTGCAGTGGAAGCGTGGAGTCTTAACCACTGGACCACCAGGAAAGTACCTCATCAATAACTTGATATCCCATTACAGTACCCTTCCCACTATGTGCCATCTATATCCAGACTTAGGGTAGCAACTACCCCTCCTTAGATCCTGAACCTGGGCCATTCAGTTTATCTTCCAGTTTATCTTTTATAGCTCGGTAAGTTTCCAGGCCTATTTCACTGCTCCATTCATTCCTTCTCCCTTCTTGCCAGGACTCATACGATTCTAATGTTAGATACATTCACTACAGCATTATCCACCAGCTACCATCAACAATATATACAGAAAAGCTCTAAACTGAAAATTAATGAGCCATAAAACTTAGATCAATAAATGGATTAGGATAAGTAATAGATATGAACAAATTCTGGAAGTATATAAACAAGATACTGTACTTCAGAAAACTAAATCTATTATATTACTTTTATTATCATGCTGAAAATGGGAATCAAGCTATAGATTTAAAACCAAAATAGACCTTGAGATTATGCTAAATAAATGAATTTGATATATAATAATTAAATTAAGGAAACCAACAACCAGGAATTGCATCTCCTTAGCTATAATTAAGAGGTAACTTTGTGAAAATGAAAAGAATGACTGGGTTTTTACAACCTAGTAGTAATATTAGTCTACATCAAGGCTCAGCAAATTTTTCTGTAAAGGGCCAGACAGATAATAGAGAGTTTAGATTTTGTGGGCCATAAGGTCTCTGTCACAACTACTCAAATCTGTCACTGTAGTTTGAAAGCAGCCAATATATCTATAGGAATGGCTGTGTTTCAATAAAACTTTACAAAAACAGGTGGCAGCCAGATTTGGCTCATATGCTGTAGTTTGCCAACCCCTGGTCCTTGTAGAAATATGATAATCATTTAAACAAATGAGCATCTCACAAACTTACTGCTTAATTTTTTCATTTCTAGGTCCAAATCTTGGTCCAGATGGTCCCCTTCTGAAAACAAAACACCAAGTACATATTAATGAGCATTAAAACAAACCCCAAAACAGAAAACACACACACTTGCTGAATTCTAAACATGGATCATTTATCATAAGGAACCACATATTACTGGTACTGATGGAACCTAATGATATTTAATCATGTCTGTACTTCATTGGTACTTAGTGCAGGCCATCACAACTTAATTCTTCTGAATGTTATCACTTTTAATATAATTGTTAGTTATACACAGGTAGTTTTAATCATTAAACTCTGAAATACCATAAAACTAAAGTGCCAGTGACTATTAATAACTTTATGATCAATTATAGAACACTAGAAGTCCAACTACCTTGAATTTAGGCTCTAATGAAATGCTGATTTGGGGGATGGATGTAGAGAAAAATCCATTCAAAACACTAAAATTTTTCAAGTATGTTTTTTGATTACTCATCTTAAAACTTAGCAACATAACTAAAGGGAAATTTAAGAGTCTATGAAAATATTAACATTTCTCAAATTATTATCTCTCCATTATAGTTGAGTGTTGTATCATTTAAACCAATCCATTTTAATAATCTGAAAATTAAAATTTTTTGATGTTTTAAGTAATTTTCCATCTTCTGATGATAGAAAATAAGGTATAAACCATAAAACTCAAAAAAGAATAGGTTCTGTACCAATTAAACACTAATTTCCCATTTCCCCCTCCTCCCAGCCCTTGGCAACCTCCATTCTACTTTGTGTCTCTATGAATTTGATTACTCTAGGCCTCAGATAAGAAGAATTATGTAAAATGTATCCTTTTGTGACCAGCTTCTTTCACTTAGCATAATTAATGTCTTCAAGGTTCATCCATGTTGTAGCATGTGTCAGAATTTCCTTCCTTTTTAATACTGAGTACTATGCCATTGTATGTACGTACCATATTTTGTTTATCTATCTTTCCACTGACGGACACTTGGGTTACTTCCACCTTTTGGCAATTATGAATAATCCTATGAACAGGATTATTGTTCATAATAATCAACAGGTGTTAATTTTTTTTTTTTTTTTTTTTTTTGCGGTATGTGGGCCTCTCACTGTTGTGACCTCTCCCGTTGCAGAGCACAGGCTCCTAACACACAGGCTCAGCGGCCATGGCTCACAGGCCCAGCCGCTCCGTGGCATGTGGGATTTTCCCGGACCAGGGCACGAACCCACGTCCCCTGCATCAGCAGGCGGACTCTCAACCACTGCGCCACCAGGGAAGCCCATGTTGATTAATTTTTAAAAAATTATTTCAGAAATTTTATTAGCTCTGTCTCCCTTTCAATACATAGACAGAACCACAGGGTGTGGTAGTGTGCCGGTTTTGTCATCAGGCCCTTTGGAAGATGTACAGCATTATTTGGGAGTGAACCTCCAGTGTACAGTTAGCCTGAAAAGTTTTTGTTTCTCACTTACATTCAGGTGATCACTTGTTTAGCCAAAGCATCTGACCTTTTCAATACTGAGTCCTTTGTTGACAGGTAGCTGTTGCTCTAGTCTAAGGCTTCTCACTGTAATTGGCACTATGAGCAATTAGCTTTTTGACTCTGGAAACCTTGTTACCTGTAGGAAATTATCTTCCCACTTCATCTGACTTTCCTGCCAAAAATGATACTATTTCCTGTTATTGGATTTGATTTCCATCCTGCAGGCTCTTTTTGCCAATTGCTTCATGGCTGTCAATTACTTTTTATAAAATGTTTTATACAATGTTTTTTATTTGGGAAAAAAAAAGCCTCTATGAAAAACTCCACAACATTATAGCAAAGTGGGAGGTAAATGTTTCCTCCCAGGCATACCCTTCTGGAGGTATGAGCCTCCAGAGAAAACTCCTGCAACAATATGTCATCCTTCCTGACTTTGCAAATAAAACCGAGGCCCTTTCTAATGAAAACTGCAAAGGATTGACCAGGTTAATTAATTCTGACAGAGCATCAAGGCAATCCAACAGGGAAAAGATAATCTTTCCATCAAATGGTGGTGGAACAGTTGGATATCCATATGCTCCCTGGCCCCCCCAAAATGATCCTTCACCCTTAACTCAACCATATATAAAAAAATTAACTTATAATAGATTATAGACCTAAATGTCAAAGTCAAAACAATAAAACTTTTGGAAGAAAACAAAGAAGAAAATCTTAGAACCTTTAGGTTTGGCAAAGATTTCTCAAATAAACAAAAACAATGAAAGGAAAAATTAATAAACTAATTTCATCAAAATCAAAACTCTGCTCTTCAAAAGATACAGTTATGAAAATGAAAAGATTAAATTACAGACTGGGAGTAAATATCTGTAAAACATATATCTGACAAAGAACTTATATCTTGAATATATAAAAAACTCACAACTTAATAAGAAGACAAACTTAGAAATGGGCAAAAGATTTTTAACATGTACATCATCAAAGAAGATATAAGGGGCTTCCCTGGTGGCACAGTGGTTAAGAATCCGCCTGCCAATGCAGGGGACACGGGTTTGAGCCCTGGCCCGGGAAGATCCCACATGCCACGGAGCAACTAGGCCCTTGAGCCACAACTACTAAGCCTGTGCTCTAGAGCCCACGAGCCATAACTACTGAGCCCACGTGCCACAACTACTGGATCCTGCGCGCCTAGTCCCCATGCTCCACAACAAGAGAAGCCACTGAAACAACAAAGAGTAGCCTCCGCTCGCTGCAACTAGAGAATGCCCGCACACAGCAATGAAGACCCAACACAGCCAAAAATAAATAAATAAATAAATAAATAAAAAGAAGATATAAGGATGGCAAATACACACAAAAGATGATGTTCAGCATAATTTGTAATTATGGAAATGCAAATTAAAACCGTATGGGATACCACTATACACCCACAAGAGTGGCTAAAATTAAAAGACTGACCATATGCAGTGCTGATGAGGATCTGGAGCAACTAGAACCCCCATACAGTACTGGTAGGAATATAAAATGGTACACAACTTTGGGAAACGGCTGTAAACATACACCAGCCATTCCACTCCTGTTTACCCAAGAGAAATGAAAGCGTAAGTCCACACAAAACCTGTACATGAGTGTTTATGGCAGCTTTATTTGTAATAGCTAAAAACTAGGAACACCCCAAATATCCATCAATAAGTGAATGGGTGAATGAATTGCAGTATGTTCATACAATGGACCACTACTCAGAAATAAAAAGAAACAAACTACTGATGCATGCGACAACATGGGTGAATCTCAAAATAATTATGCAAAGTGAATGAAGCCAGTAAAAAAAAGAGGCATACTGTGTGACTCCACTTCCAAAAAAAAAATCTAGGCAATACAAACTACAGTGATAGAAAGCAGATCAGTGGCTGCCTGGGACTGGGAGAGTGACAGATTACCAAGAGGTTTGAGGAAACTTTTGAGGTGATGGCTATGTTCACTATTTGAATTTCATGATGATTTCACAGGTATACAGTGGATATGCCAAAACTCTTATTGTACACTTTATATGTATTTTATTGTATGCCAGTTACACCTCAATAAAGCTGTAAAAAGAAAAACAAAAAACTTACAGAAAAAAGTCCTCTTCTTCATCTGAATCATCTTCCAAAAGATTTCTCTGTCAAAAAAAGAAAAAGACTTGAGTTTTTAGATTCCAAGGGGCTTACAAACTGTCAGGGGCAGAGTAATGAAACAAGTTCTATCCTGGTGAAATTTCTTAACTCCAAGCTTCCAGACACAGCGAAGAGTAATTACAGGTGCTTCACTGGAAGCTAAAAGATATGGAACCACACTGCAGACTTTCTAAGAAAATGCTTGTAAGCCCGGAATCCTTTGACTGACCACAAGGTAGAGAGGTCACTGAAGCTGGCATGGGAGTAAGGGATGCAGGCAATCAGGGAGGGGCAAGTCCTTCCTCCTCCCCCTGCTTTCCAGTCTCTCTCTATCAGCAGAACCTAAGAAGAAGCTGGGGGCAAAGGAGAAATGTAGCTGCAGAGTCCAACTCTAGCATCAGAGAGAAGAGTATAGAAGGTAGGTTTGGAGCTGAGAGACAAGGCTTTATTAACTGGCACAGTCCACCTAACAGCTACTCGGCCTACGAATAGCCCTCTACACATATTTGAACTTCCAAACAAAAACAACTTTATACTTTTACCTTATAAGATACAACTGTTTTTATTAAAATGAGGAATGTCTCACCTTCTACGCAAAAGGGGAAGATATAAAGTTCCAAAAGGAGGCTGAAGAAGAGCAAAACCCAGACCTTTTCAGCATGCAAGAACTCAAACAGTATACAACTTGTAGGCCGAATAACGGCTCCCCATAGATGTCGACATCCTAATCCCCGAAACCTGTGAATATGTTTCCTTGAATGGTAAAAGGAACTTTGCAGAAGTTATTAAATCAAGGATCTGAGGTTGGAAGATCAATATAGTGGGCCCAAAGTCATCACAAAAGTACTTAAAAAAGAGAGAGGCAGAAGTGTGTGTGTGTGTGAGAGAGAGAGAGACAGACAGAGAGACAGACAGACAGGGAGAGAGGGAGGGAGGGAGGGAGGGAGGGAGGGAGGGAGGGAGGGACAGAGGTTGGAAGATGTCACCCTGTTGTATTTAAAGATATAGGAAGGGGCATGAGCAAGGAGGTCAGGCAACCTCTAAAAGTTGGGAAAGGCAAGGAAAGAGCTTCTTCCCTATAGTCTCCAGAAGGAACATGGCCCTGCCAGTGCCTTGATTTTATCCCAGCAAGATCCATTTTGGACTTCTGGTCACCAGAACTATAAGACAGTAAATGTGTTGTTTTAAGTTTGTGGTAATTTGTTAAAGCAGCAACAGGAAGCAAATACAACACCCATGTACCTTTTCTGAAGTAACTACTTAAGGAATTACACCAGCTAAAAAGAAAATTAAATCAGAACAAAGATCTTAAGATGGAGATTGACATACTCAGTACATCTAATAAAATGTGTGGTCAAATCTAAATGGAAGGGCTTCCCTGGTGGCGCAGTGGCTGAGAGCCCGCCTGCCGATGCAGGGGACACGGGTTCGTGCCCCGGTCCGGGAAGATCCCACATGCCACGGAGTGGCTGGGCCCGTGAGCCATGGCCGCTGAGCCTGCGCGTCTGGAGCCTGTGCTCCGCAATGGGAGAGGCCACAACAGTGAGAGGCCCGCATACCGCAAAAAAGAAAAAAAAAAAAAATCTAAATGGAAGATAATTGTGAACTATAACTTGAAAGATAAAAATGCATAATATAAAGAAAAATTCTACAAGAATCTAAAACTTTTCTCACAAAACCCAAAAGCAGGAAGTGGAGAGTAAAATGAGGAAGTTAAAAGCAAAGTAACATGCTCATCCTGGTGGGGAGAGGACTGGAGAAGTGGGAAGAGGCCTAGAATGAAAAAGTAGTGTGGAGGGGCATAGTTTTTGGCATGTTGAGAGAGAACACAAATTTAAACATTATTGTTAACATATAAAGTTAATTAAAAATAGAGAGGGAAAGAGAAAGAAAGGGAGGAAATTTTTAATTGCCTAGTGGTCCTGGGGGCAGGGAAAAAGTGAGGAAAAATAATCCATCTAGCTAAAGAAGCTAGGGAAAATAGGGAAAACATAAGAAGTACAATGAATGTCATTATCTCTATATATTATAATAAATAATACACAAAGAGTAAGAAAATGAAAAGAGGATGTGTTCAATATTCATTTAACAACTACGTCTGAGCATCTTCTATGTACTAGGCACTGTTCTAAGTACCAAGCATCAGCTTTGGACAAGACAGACAAGGTCTGAACTCTTACAAAAAAACACCTGATGGTGATGAATGTTATGCAGAGAATTAAAACAGTGATGGGATAAAAAGTGACAGGGTGACTAAATAAGATTAGGCTGTCAAGGAAAATCATTCTTAAAAGGTGAAATTTAGGCTGAGATCCAAACAATAACAAAGAGCCAACCAAAGATCAGGGTGAAGAGCATTCACTGCCAGCAGAGGGACTAGCAAGTGCAGAAAAAGTCCAAATATATCAGTTATCTTAATAAATGTGAATGGTTTGAATGCTTCTACTCGAAGTAAAAACTATACATAATTAGAGTTCAAAAAAATTGCAGCCAATATCTGTTTATAAGAAATTTACCTAAAATAAATGTCAAATAAAGGATGAAAGAAAAAAGAGAGATGAAAGAGATATATTATCAAATTCTAACAAAAAGAATGTTAGAATTAGCAAAAGTAATATAAAGAGGTTATTTTAGGACAAGCATTAAACAATCAAATAAGATTTTACAATGACAAAATGCACAATCCACTAAGATTTAACAGCAACGAATGTTTATATGTAACAATATAGTTTCAAAATACATAAAGCAAAAGCTGCTCAAATTATAAGAAGAAATGGACACATTCAAAAATCATAGGAAAGCTTTAACATATCCTTCAAAGATGGAGAAACCAGGAAGACAAAAAAATAAATAATCCAGAACTGTGTACTCAACAAATGTTATTTTCAAATATCCAAGAAATGAATAAGCAATAAAAGAATTTTAATAAATAGCCCAAACTAGAAATTACACAGGCCACATTCTCTGGACATAATGCAATGGAAATTAAAACAAATAAAAGGAAATTTTAAAACAGTCTTCTGTTAAAATGTTAAAAGGTAAATGCAAGCTTAACAAACTATTTAGAAATCAATGACACTGGGGACATTACAAGACAAAATCTGTAGAGTATGGTCACAGCAGTACCTAAAGGAAAATGTGACCTTAAATCCATTTATTTATGAAATTACAAAGCCTGAAAATATATAAAATAAGTATTTAACTATTAAGATGAGTAAATTATTCCTAAGTCACAAACAACCCCAGAATTTCTAAAGAAAAAAAATTCATGAATTTGATTACATAAAAATTTAAAACGTAAAGAACATACAATATCATACACAAGGTTAAATGGCAAGTAACAGGCTGGGAAAGAAATTTGCAACATACTTTCAGACTAAAGGGTCTGGTATCTCTCTTATATAAAGATCACTGACAAACTAGTAAGAAAAAGACACATTATAGAAAAATCATCAAAGAAGAGAAATAGACAATTCCTAACAGAAAAAGAAATGGCCAATGACCACCTGAAAACATGTTCAAAGTCAATAATACTCAGGAAGATACATTACTTCCTTCAACAAGTATTTCTAGCTAATAAGTAACAATCATTACATTTACAATACAGTTTATTTGCCTTAGAGGATGATGATACTAAAGTGTGTTTATTATAGTTGCCCAATGAGAAACACAATGAAAACGCATGTCTATACACTTATTCACTGAACAAAAACACAAGAGCTAGGGATACATTATCAAAAAAGGGTAATGAGATACAATGAGATGTCATTTCACACCCACTAGGCAGATAATAACAAGTGTTGGTGAGGAGAAATTGGTGGTGAGGAGAAATGTGGAGAAATTAGAACTCTCATACACAGCTGGACGGGAATATAAAAATTGTGCAGCCACTCTGGAAACCAGTTTGGCAATTCTTCAAAAGGTTGAACATAGAGTTACTATAATACCCAGTAATTCTACTACTAGGTATTTACCCAAGAGAAATGAAAACATATGTAATGAAATGAAATGAAAATAAAAACTTGTATGTGAACATTCATAGCAGTGGTAGTCATAGTAGCCAAAAAGTGTAAATAATCCTAAATGTCTATCAACTGGTGAATGAATAAAGAAAGTGTAGTATATTCATATAGTGGAATATTATTCAGCAATAGAAAAGAATGAAGTACTGATACATACTACAACATGGATGAACTTTGAAAACATTATGCTAAGAAGCCATTTACAAAAGACAACATAGTGTATGCTTCCATTTATATAAAATGTCCAGAATAGACAAATCTATAGATTTGTGGTTGCCTAGGGCTGAAGGGATGAGGAGGACGGGGGATGATTGCTAAAAAGTACAGAGTTTCTTCTTGGAATGATGAAAGTGTCCTAAAATTGATGGTGGTGATGGTTGCACAATTTGGTACTAAATACTAGTTACTAAAATCCACTGAATTGTACACTTTTAATGAGTGAATTGTATGGCATGTTAATTATATCTCAATAAAGCTGTTATCAAAAGTGTTACAGGAAAGAGGAACAAAATTTTTTAAAGTTTTATAAAAGTAATTTATAAATTCTTAGAACCAATCAGTTATCAAATTTCATGATCTGATAAACATTCAAAAGGAGGACTCTAGTTAAACAGCCAATTGTTTTTTCAATTCTGCTATCTAATATCCTATTTTTACAATAAATTGAGGTAGTATTCAACCAACAATGTAAAAAGAAAGTGCCATAGTTATGGTCTTAGAAGTAGAACTGATTGAAACTGTATATTTTATATTTTTGAGTAAATGAAGCTTATTCTAAAAAGTTTACTAGCAGTTAGTCTGTTGGTGGATTGTATCCCCCTTCAAGCAAAACAAAAACAGACACTGAATAAAGAGTTAGAATAAAGGGATGACAAATGATTCCTGTACTGTATTTCAAGATACTCCTAAATCATAAGATGTTAGACAGAGGTTCTAAGGTTGTGCAAAAAAGGAGCATGTAAAATGAAGTCAAACAGACTATCTGCTGTTTAAGGGCAGAGACCATGCCCTCTAGTTTTTAGCACAATGCCTAGCACATAGTAGGTAGTCAATAAACATTCGTTGCATGAATCAGAAAATAAAGGAATGGCAAGAAGATAGGAAGTGAGGGAGGGCTTTAGGTTGCTGGATGAAAAAGAATAGCTCTAATTCCTTCCCTCAATAAATACTTATTGATTACTTATTCTAAAAGTAGCCTATCTACAATACTCATATCAATGCTATCTTCCAAAATGCTGCATAATTTCTAGATTTATACAATCCTGCACAGAATGTTCTGAAATAAACTAAAAATTGAACATTATATAAAAGCTACTCTGGACTCTGTGGCAACTGCAGGACAAGAATCCTTTATCTGCAATTCCAAAATCTAAAAAGTTCTGAAAACCAAGAGATTTTATAAGCTTTGGAGTGAAAACTCATTTGGAGGAAAATCTTACCTGAATTGATGTCAGCTAATTTATATACTTAATTAGAATAATCAGACATTCCACTGAGAAATATTAATGTTTGGAGGTGCTGCTCTAGACCCCCAAAAGGCTCTTGTATAATGTGCAGTAACTAGCTTTGTAAAATCTGAAAAATTCTGAGGAACTCCAACCACATTTGGCTCCAGAGTACTAAATAAAATATTGTGTATTTGTACAAAATTCCCTTTGAAAGACTAGAAAGAAGCTGGGAACATAATTTGGTCAATAATGGAAATAGAATTTGGTTGAGTCCCAATCTAAGTAACATATATTTTTTAATGTTTACTATGAAGAAAACAAATAGGATTCGAATATAGCCATAAATATTAGATTATTCTAAAACAAATTATTTACAAAGGAAAGAAAAGATATTTTGAATCTTTCTTT
This sequence comes from Monodon monoceros, assembly GCF_005190385.1. Classification (NCBI taxonomy): domain Eukaryota; kingdom Metazoa; phylum Chordata; class Mammalia; order Artiodactyla; family Monodontidae; genus Monodon; species Monodon monoceros. The sequence continues at coordinate 55,956,395 of NW_021703774.1, read as the reverse complement.
TTTAAAGATTAAGATTCTGAACTTACCCTTTCACTTTTCACAGAACCAGTGACATCATCATCATTTAGGTGGCGCTTAAACTTGGGAGGCATCTTTTTTAGTGAAGAAGTACTCTTCTACTTCTCAGCAGAATAAGTCTTCACCACCTTAAGGAGAAAATTAATTTCATCAGATTTGAGACTTTGGGGTATAAGCTAAAGTACTGAAAACAGCGTACAAGGCCCTATATGGTGGGGCCCCTCCACTTCTCTGACTGCAGCTGCTCCCTCTCACCTGCTCCACTCCAGTGACCCTGGCCTCCAAGCTAGGCCTCAATACACAACAGTTAAAAAGAGAAAATGGAGGTAACTTTTAGAGAACACGTGGGGGAAATTAGCGAAAATATTTTTATAAAATCAAAGAGCAGCTTGTACAGGAGACAGGGAAAATTAGGAGGTTGTCCCCTTGCAAGTGAGACATCAAATGCTTAAAGATTTTAACTTGGAGTCAGAAGACAGCAGAACACTTCTAATTCTCTCACTTTTAGGGAGCTGCTTAAACAATGATTCTGTTTCCTCATCTGTAAAATAGTGATTTCTAGGCTTCTGCATGGAGTTGGGATGGTCAAATCAGATTAATACACACATGCAAAAACATTCTGTCAATTACAACGTCCTGTTCTAATGCATAACACTAGGTGCTCCAAGAAAAGGGGTAAGTTTGGAAAGTACTGGGTTAAACAAAGCCAGGTTTTTTGTTTTTTTGGTTTGCTACAGAAAGTCTCACAGTCTTTTATATACTAATTTGCATTATGATTTTCCAGGAAAATGCTTGAATACGCAACATATTCAAAATTTTCTTGAGAAAAAGCTGACAAGCAAATACGAGTTTTCAGCATCTTGGACTAGAAGATGGATGAATAATAAGAATAGCTAAGGTGTACTGAATGTTTTACTATGTGTCAGGCACTATGCTCAGCGATTTACACACATTTTCTTTTACTCATTACAACACTCCTTCAAAGTAAGCACAAAGAAACTAAGAGAAAACTAAGGCTTGGTAAAAGATAAGTAACTAATAGTGTTAGTCACTCTACTGATTGAAATATCAGAAACATAGGCCTAAATTATTAATGGCTGTGCATGATCCATTTTAATATTTATCCAATTAGTTGTCTATCAGGTTATACAGTTCTGTTCTAGAAAGACCACTTTCCTGTAACAATCCAGCAGTCCTCTTTCCCTTTCCACGAGAAGAACCTCTAAGATTTTTAAGTGTAATTAGACATTTGTTGGTTAATATCATACACTTAAAAAAGAATAAACAAGCCCAGAGTCCAGTTTCATAAACAAAATAAAGTAAAATTTTAAGTTGACTTCCCATCAAAACAAATTGATACACTTTTCTTTGATAAGAAATAATTTTCCAAACCAGAAACTTAACCACTTGTAACAAAAACCAAATACTTGCTACCTAAGTAACAGCTCTAGAGTTCTTCATTCTACAATATTTCTGTCACGTACATCCGGCATCTGACCCATTTTATTCCTCATACTTTGATTTCAGAATAATTCATTCATGCAGAAATGTTACAGAATGCATGGAGAAACAGATGACAAAGGAAGCAACCGAAGAACTAGAGCTTTTAATTATACCTGTATTTTATTTATATTTTAAACCCTACAAAGGGTCTGCTTCAATATCCAAAAGCAAATAACAGGCCAACTTACATAACATCTTTATGAAATATACAGTAAAGCTACAAGTTTAATGATGAGCAAACCCAAATTCAGGTCCCACAATCCAAGAATCAGCTTCATGAAGGCAAGAAATCACTGTCTGACAAACATAAAAGCCATCATCAAAGCAGCAGGCAGATTAATTAATGTGCTTGAGGAAGCACAGGGTAAATGATGGTATTTGCACCAAATGACTAGTAGAAATAAACAATGCTCAGAAATTAGATTTATACATATTCTACCTAAGAGTTCTCCTGTACAAAATACATATGAATTCAGGTGTTTGTGTCTAGGTATATATGTAAATAAGAGAACCTTCATGATGTATTTCAACATCACCAATACATTTTTAAAATGTCACATCACCATACGCTTCTTATGCCATCATCATACGTTTACAATTTCATGTATGTATTTTTTGAAGAGGCAGTACGTTCTGAATTCAGTGGCTTTACAAGTAATAAACTTCTAACCTGTTGTTTAGCAAATGTTGGCTTCTATTTTGCTTTATGCAAACAAGCACACCAACCCCCCTAGTATTTCATTTCACAAAAAGCTTGAATCTGGGCAGAGGCTTCCCTTTTCCCAGCCTGCGTTCCCTTTCTGACTCCTCTTCCTCATCTCTCATCAGCAGTCTTGGTTGGTGCAGTTTCACGGAAATAAGTGACTTGGATGGACACAGCCTGGAGATGTTATTCACAAAACCTGTCAAAGTGTAATGATTCACCTCACCTTCCGGTCATTATAAACACAGCGGGGTTGGTGCTCTCTCTCCCAAACCTTTTCATGGTGAAACAAATCCATCCCTCCAGCAAGCAGCTCCATTCACACACACACCCCTCCCACCCCATCTGTCGCACCAGGCCACGTCCCCCGACATCTCCTAACTCTAGTCCTTTCTGTCCCAAGATCCCCACTCGCAGTCCGGGCTGCCTCCCACTCTTCTCCAATCTTCCCCAGCCCCGCCACTATTCTCTTCCCATTTCCCCAGAGCACCCTATAATTTCCATTCTTCTCCCCCTTAACCGCTCCCCATCGCACACCCCTGTCCTGGTCGCCCTTCCTCTGGGAACCCCCGGTCCGACCCCAGCCTTTTCCCACTCTGGGCTCCCTCCACTGCCCCCGAGGCCGGTCCCCCTGCCCGACGCGGACGTTGGGGGCGGCGGGGCAGGGACTTCGTCTCCGTTTCCTTTCTCCGCACATCACCCCTTCCCGTCGGGAACAGGCGGGCGGCCATACCTGAGTCTCCCGGGGAGCTCCGGGCAGCTCTCCGGTGATGGGCAGGACTGGGAGGGCGGACGAAGGAGTGGGAAGCGGAGGAAGAAAGCGGGGAGGGGGAAGACAGTAGGCGCGGACCCGGCGCCTGCCGCTCCGCCGCAGCTGCACCCCCGCTCATCGAGCCGCTCGGCGCTCCGCAGCCTGGCGCCAGGCGGAGGGAGCGGGTCCAGGCCGCAGAGATCGTCGAGGGAGTCGATTCCCCCCTCCGCTCTCTACCTAGAGGCCCTAGCGGACGCGAAGTTTGGATCCCCGGGATGATTTTGTGCTTTAAGGGAGGAACAACAGCCGCGGGCTCCTGAGGTCCCAAGCGGAGGTCGGAAGTTCAGGGGAGGTGGTGGAAGCTCTGAGAAGTCACGCAGGGTGGGGCGCCTTAGGGCTTGCTCCTGGCAGGGGTTGATGAGGCCTTAATAACGTGGTGCTTTGTGCCTGGTCCATTCCCGGGGCTAAGGAAGCCTAGCAGAAAAATGAGGATGGCTCGAAGCCTGACGACCGGCTTCAGCTCGTCTTGGGCCTTTCCTGAAGTAAGGAGATGTGTGTGATCCCTTGTTTATAGCATCAGAGTTAGACTGATGAGAGATCTTCAGGAGAGAGATCTTCAGGGTTACTAATCCAGGCTCTTTATTTTAGACATTAGGAATCTCTCGTCCAAAGAGATTTACTTGACGTTGCACAGCTAGTTGGACAGGTTTGGGACAAGGACTCATTCTTTCCCCTGTATGCAGTAGAGTTCTAACCTAAAATAACCGGGTCCAGACACCAGGCAGACACCAGAGCCTTCAGATTTCAGGTGGGAATTCACTCTTGCACGTCCATTCCACTGTTCTCTTGACACCGCCTACCTCCCCTCCCCCCAAGTTAGTAGCATATTTAAGCCTGCAGTGGCTGAGCATAGTAATCCAAAACAATTCCAGTTTCGTTTTTGCTTTCTCTTGTTTGTCTTATTTATCCATTCCTCCCACCCACGCCCCAGCTGGATTGTTTTATCATTTTTTTCCTATCAATTTTTTTGCTACACGTCATTTCTACTAAATATCTTTGTGTCCTTTGTTTAATACAGTGTTTTGATTTAGTGCATATTTAAGCCAAACAAACACTAATTGAATGATACCTTGGCTAGGGCAATGACTCTCAAGTTAATTACATAGAGTTGAACCACCTGGAAAGCTTTAGCAATGGATGCCCCCGCACTACTCTGAGATTCTGATTTAATTGGCCTGGGATGTTGAGAAACAGTAAGCCATAGGTTGTCAATTGAAGCTTCTGAAAGCCTGATGTTAGACTCGCTCATCATCTGTGAGTCCACTACTCGGATCCAGGTTGACTTGGACTGAAATAGTCCACCTGGAAGGGAAGTTGCTTATAGTATGTTTCTCTGCTTGGGCATGATGATGAGACTACCCATCCACAGATAACCCAGAAGTTTTTTGGTTTGTGTTTTTCTGTCCACAGTTGACTTTATATCTGCATATCTGCTTGCTATGGCTGCTTCCCTGCATTGGTGCCTTAGCCAGTTAGAGCTTTAGCCAGTTACAGCCTCTGCCCTTCTTACAGAACAACTTAAGGCAATATGATTATTGAGCTGTACTGGCATGTCATTGCATAGCTTGCATGAATAAAACATTCTTTTTGGTTTTTTTAACCATAGTTCTTTAGTTCTGCCAAATATTTTGGTATAATTGGTTTGGGGAGGGCTAATGCAAGCCTCACCCTTTAATCACCTGAACAAAGTCTCTGACTATCCCCAACATTTCTGAAAGCTTAGAAAATGTCCTTTTACAGTTAATATGAATCAGATATGCCAGTTATCCTGAAAGAATATAAATAGCACTGGACGTAAAGTCAGAATGGGGTTCCAGTCTCACCAATTTGAATTATTTGATTATCTCCTACCCTATTTTCTCTTTCTTAAGCTCCAATTATTCAGATGTTGGTCCTCTAATTTTCTTATTTCTCTTTCAATTTTAGACCTTCACCCTTAGTGGGGCCTAATATCCTCCTCGCCAGAGATCCTTTGTTCTTTCTTTTCAGAGATCCTTTCTTCGAGGACTAAATCTCTGGACTTCTGATTGATTCTTAAATAGGCTTTCTATTATTCCTTCTATTTTTAGCCCACACCATGCTCAGAGGTATCTGGTGCTTTCAATTCCCTTATGTGGGGTTTAGCTGTGTGAATTAGGTTGCTTCATGACCTGCTTAGGATTCCTGTCTCTCAAGTTGGCTAAGATAATTGCCACTAATTCATATACTTTCCAGGTTTCAATATTTTGTTGCTATTATCTTCTCTCCTATGAGGCAGAAAAAAAATACAAATCAGTTATAAGCCTGTGAACAATTGTTCAGCATCAGTCAAAATGTAAATCAAAATAAACAATGAAATATCATTTTTAATCTATCAATGACTGGGAAGGAAGGAGTTAAGCAGCAGATCTACAATCAGTGCTCTCCCTTTAGAGGGAAATACTTCTAGGAGAGCAAGCAAGCATGCAAATCTTAAAAGTATGGTAATAACAGACTTCCTGGCTACAAACTAGTATTTACTAGCAGGAGAGTTTGTATCTATGGAATTCCTTTAGCAAGATGTCCTTGGGCTGGGATTGATTATAGAGACCAATTGTTGATCAGTTAATTTTAAAAAGTCAGTTAAAGCAATAGGTCATAAAAATGGCAGATATACTTTAACTTTTAAATTTTTGACTCAAATGTGTAATTATACATTCACTCACTAATCTTTGAAGCAGGGCTAAGACCTTTTATCTGAGCCTGAATCTGTTTGTTGGAGCACCTCATTGTTTTTATTATAAATTACTTTGTTTACATTTTCTTTTTCTTCAAAGCAGAGCAAGAACTTAAAGACACATTTGAAGCAATTTGATTGCCAAGTCAATCTAGATTTTGTACAATTTTTTTCCAAAGTTTTACAGATTTTTCTTACCCATATCTTGTTCTATAGTAATTTATTTGTTGTTCACCTTCATCAATTTAGTTTTCATGGAAACAACTTTTTATTGGCATTTCATTGGTTTGAATATTTAAATTCCATAAGTATAATAAGAGGCATAAATATTTTAGGTTACAAATACAAATTGACTCTTTTGCGGTAGGCGGGCCTCTCGCTGCTGTGGCCTCTCCCATTGTGGAGCACAGGCTCCGGACGCGCAGGCTCAGCCGCTCCACGGCATGTGGTATTCTCCCGGACCGGGGCACGAACCCATATCCCCTACATCAGCAGGCGGACTCTCAACCACTGCGCCACCAGGGAAGCCCCAAATTGACTCTTGATAAGCATACAGCTCAACTGTTTTGGTGAGGAAGTACACAGGTATATCATATAGCTAACCTGTTAGCCTCTAACCTGTTAGTGCTCAGAGGGCCTTGGTGTTATGTAAATATAATTAGCTCGTTTTACTTTTGATTTTGAAAGAATCTCAGACTTACCAAAGAATAAATACAAAGAACTCTTGCAAACACTTTATTCAGATTCACTGGTTAACATTTTCTGATGCCAGGCTCCATTCCTCATTGAATTTCATGGCTCACAGTGTGAATAATACTGAAAGAGTTCAGCCCAATCTCTCTCTCCTAGTAGATGAAGGAACAGAGGGCCAGAAAGTATACTCGACTTAACTCAAGGGGGTTGTTAACATTTCACTTCATTTGCTTTATTCTCTCCCCACCTCTTTCCCCACCTAAGTATTTAAAAGTTACATAATCATGCATCCTTACCCCTAAATACTTCAGTGGCTATTCCTAAGAACAAGAACATTCTCTTCCTAACTATGATTCAATTTTCAAATTCAGAAAATTTAACATTGATACAATACTATTTTTTAATAAAGTTTCCATATTCAAAGTTTGCCAATAGTGCCAGTTGTGTCCTTTGTGGCAACAGTGAGTACAGTTCACAGACAGAATGTACAGTAATGAGTAACAGAGCAAGTGGGTTAAGTGGATTCTGGTTTTTAAAGATAGACTCTACGGTAGTTTAATTTTTGTTAAAAAATATGTAATAAAATGGAATGTCCCCTATGCTTTCCTCATGGAATGTTAGATCTAACATTATAAGATAGACTCATAGAGATGCTTTGTTCCTCTCCTAACTTCTTGTTTATTGATGTGACATGTTATAAGCATTTTATCTCGGAGAAGTTGCCTCCGACAAAGATGGCAACAACAGAGACCTGTGTAGTAATATGCTCTAATTGTATTATAAATTTATTTGCTACTTCTCTGAAAGTTAAACATGGCTACCACTTATTAAATGCCCATTTTGTTAAACACTATGTTCAGTGATTAGCATATGTTATTTCAGCACAACAACCCTCTGATAACAAGTATCATTTTTTTCATTTTATCAATGTGGAAACCAAGGCTTTGAGATGAATTATGTAATTTGTCCAAGGTAAGAGTATGGTAAAATTGGGCACATTAGTAAATATTGCAGAGCTATAAGTTTAAATTAAGATGAGATAAATATTTTATTGAAATGGGTTGCATGCTTTGCCCTTAAAATAGAAATTAGACAATTTATTCTTAAAGCATGGTAAAGGTGGAATCTGTCAGGCTTAATGTCTTGTGATGATCTTATATGACTAAGGAGGCTTTAGTCTGTTGAAGGTCAAACACAACTTTAATTTCTTGCTGAAGATAGTAATATTAATCTTGGGTGTTATATCAAAGTGAATAAATTCATCTATCAGCTATGTGACAAGTATTCTGTTAAAGTCTGGTGATATAAAGATGGTAAACAGTGTTTTTTGTCCTCCAAGAACCCACATTCTTACATAGAAACACAAGACTAAGCAACTATTGAAAACTGAGTAAAGTTAATTATAGATTCAAGTGGACAATGGAATATATACTTATATGTACACACACATATATGGATATCTTAGCAAATAGAATTGCCTAAGGTGAACTGTAATATCAAAACTGAATTACTTGTAGGAGTCTAACAGTAAATTAAAACCACAAATGGAATCAAGCAGGCATGCTGATACACCTCAGGACAAGCAAGAGGAGGAATCCATTACTATTCCCAGGTACGAAGAGGCAAGAGAAGGGTCAACAGAACAAAGCAAGAGCCACAGTTGTAGGAGAGGGGCTATCTGGCAGGAGCCATGGTCCTAGATAGAGGAATCTTAGCCATTGCTAAGACAGCTCTGACCTATTCGCCTCCCACTTCTCTTGCCAACTAAGTGAACCCCATGGAAAGACAAAAGGAAGGTGATAAAGTCTGCCCCTTCCCTTAAATGCACTTTTCTTTGGGGAAAGTGTTTTAGCATTTCCAGAGCATGGGAATCCTCAGCTTCAACTATTAGCTCTATGAAGAAGAATCCAAAGAAAAGTGTATATAAGGAAAAAAAGCAGAATTTAGGAGAATGTCTGTGTTTAGGGGTGAGAGGATGAGGGGTGTTCAATAAGAAGTGGCCAGAGCAGTACACAGAAAAACAGTAGAGACAGGACAGTGTAAAAGAAGGAGGAATGGTCATTAGCACCAAAGACTTCAGAGAAATTGGGGGTGGGGAGGGAGTGGGGAGGGGGCAGGGTTGGGGGAAATGAAGGCTAGAAAAATCCATCAGATTTGTTGACTCGCAGACCACTATTGATCTTCAGGAAGTGTTTCAGTAACGTTGTGGAAGTGGAAGCCATATTGTAAGAGTTGAGTTTTAGGGGAAATGCAGATTATATATTCCTCTTTCAAGGAATTCAGTTGTAAAGAGAAGTTGCAACTCAAAGCAGCAATAGGGTTAAGGTACCATCAGAAATAACTATGTTATATTTAGGAATGGGGAATAAGGAGCCAGTGTGAGAATGAGATTGAAAATGCAAATCAAAAAAAGAAAAAACACCAACGGACATTGGAGTGATATCTCTGAAGAGGTGGGGGATCAGTGTTGGAGAGTAGCAGAGGGGAGTTCTGGGCAAGATGGAGAGAGAATACCTTCTTGCAGGCAAGGGGGAAAGAAGTGACTGATGATGAAGATAAAGAGATTTTGAAATGGAAAAGAGAGAAGTTAAGGAAACTCATAGACTCAAAATGATCAGTAAAAGGCAAGCAAGGTCTTATGTGAAGGGTCAAGAAAGCAGCGTTGGAGTTGGAAGCTTAAAGAAAATGGAGACGGTTTGGAATAGCTGCTTTAACCATGGTGAAATGGTGAACAAAAGGAAATTCTCAGCAGCTGTGAAGATCAGGCTAGAATCGTGATTTTGACTGCTCCTTTAAATCAAGGACTCTGTCTTAGATTCCTTCTTATCCTCCGTGGTACCTTGCACAGAGCAAGCACACAATAAATATTTATTGATGATTCTAATTTTTAAAGTTTGCTTTTGAATGAGAAGAAAAGACAAGAGAAAAAAGAAAATAAGGGAAGTGAAAGCATGAGAGAATGTTTTATATTGCCAGTGCGTGGGATTCCTAGAAGCACTTTGCCTGCTTACTGACCTTCACAAAGTCACTTACTTTCAATAGTACTGGTTTCATTTCCCAGGCAGCAAAAGAATGAGTAAACTCCACCTCCTATTGTCTTCCAAGAATATCACAAGCTCTTAGTAAAATAATATTTACATATTCTTTTGTTCACCTTATAAACAAGATAATATACACTTTCTCCATTTTTAAAGATTTCCTGCTCTTTTGTCTGTACTGTTTTATTATTATTAAAAGTTAGCTAGTGAGAGTTTGGCCTATTGCCATTGATTTTCTTTTGGCATTTCAAGAAAACAGGAGTGAGAAAAAAGAGTATGAAAAATGGGCTTCCCTGGTGGCGCAGTGGTTGAGAGTCTGCCTGCCGATGCAGGGGATGCAGGTTCGTGCCCCAGTCCGGGAAGATCCCACATGCCGCGGAGCGGCTAGGCCTGTGAGCCTAAGGCTGCTGAGCCTGCACGTCCGGAGGCTGTGCTCCGCAACGGGAGAAGGCCACAACAGTGAGAGGCCCGCGTACTGCAAAACAAAACAAAAAGTATGAAAAATGAAAATTTGTGACTTACAAAAATAAAATGAAGAAAGGAAACAGAGGCAATTTGATTCCAAGTCTAATTAGTCAATATTACTGTCTTTAAGTATTTAAATAAATGTTTATGTTGGGATTCCATAGTCATTTCACCTTATCAATTTACTTGAAGTGCACTTTAATTTCATAATCTGGACTTCCCTGGTGGCACAGTCGTTAAGAATCTGCCTGCCAATGCAGGGGACACGGGTTCAAGCCCTGGTCCGGGAAGATCCCACATGCCGCAGAGCAACTACTCACATGTCGCGGAACAACTAAGCTTGCGTGCCACGACTACTAAGCCTGGGCTCTAAGCCCGCGAGCCACAACCACTGAAGCCCGCGTGCCTAGAGCCCGTGTTCCACAACAAGAAAAGTCACCGCAATGAGAGGCACATGCACTGCAACAAAGACTAGCCCCTGATCTCTGCAAGTAGAGAAAGCCCACACGCAGCAATGAAGACCCAGTGCAGCCAAAAATAAATTAAAAAAAAAATCATAATCTATTTCTAGGAGGCACTCTCTCTTTGTATTTTACTCATAAAGTATAAACAAGCAAAATGCTTTAATTAAAAAAAAATGTTAACTGGAAAACACCTTTCTAAGTCATCCATAGCTTGCTGTATCATATTCAGTTTTTCCCTATGTTGTAGTAGATCATGTCTCTTTTAATAATTAATAATAGAACAGTTTTCCTTCCGGCTCTGGTTATGTTGTTATTTTGAGTTTATTAAGCATCCAACTCTCCCCCACTTTAAAAGAAAAACAATTATTTAACCAGAAAACTTCATAGCATCTTTTCTGTGACTCTGAATTCATCATGTTAGCTTACATTACAGTGAATGCCTCAATGTCAGGCAGGTCCAGGTCTGAACCATGGCATATGAGATTAACTGTGGGAAATCTAACTGGCCTCAAGCTCAATGACAATCATCCCTATGGAATAATTTTAAGAAAAGTTTTTGGCAATCACCGTGCTGCCTTTCTCCCTCAATCCTTTACAGATAAATAACAAGTTTTACAACTATTTTCTAAAATGTCATGGTAGTAAATTTAATAATGTACCTGTGCTTAGAATTATTTTGAGAGAATTCTTGAGGAAGTTTTTGTGACCAAAGAACTCATCATTATGTTTTGAAACTTGTTTACTGCAACACAGTTCTAAGAGTATACTCTTGAAGAAAAATGTGTTTACATTTTAAAAGTTTTTCTTTTTTTTTAAACGTGTGCGCAAATCCTTTGAGTCTGCACTAGATCTCAGGGTTCCAGCACTGACACAGGGCTCCAGAGATGCAACTGAGTCACATCCCGAGCCTGTGTCAGCATCTATGTGCACAGACATATTTTCCTACCTGCTTTTGATTTCCAGGCTACTCTTGATTTCAGTTATTGTATTTTTTGGTTCCAGAATTTCCATTAAAAATAGAGCTAATTCCCTGGGGAAATTCTCTATCTTTTTAGCATATTTTAAAAATATTTTAATCAAAGTCCTTGTCTGCTAATCTAATACCCAAATTACTGGTTTCTATTATCTATTTTTTTCTTGGATTTTGGTGATATGACTCTTATCTCTTGGTGTACCTAATAGTTTTTGATATTCATTCGATATTGACTACTGAATATAAAATAACCAAGTATTAAAAATTGAGTAGAGGGAATTCCCTGGCCATCCAGCGATTAGGACTGCTCTTTCACTGCTAAGGGTGTGGGTTCAATCCCTGATGGGAGAACTAAGATTCCACAAGCTGCACGGTGTAGCAAAAAAAGAAAAAAAAATTGAGTATAAGAAAGAACATCTATGTGATGTTATCCCTCTCCAAAGTGGAATCACTGTCATCTCTGCTGGACAGATAAAGATGCTAAGCAGAAAGCTTCTGAAAAACAGTGATTTTCTCATCCTAACCTCCTACCCCAAGTAGCTTCAGCATTCAGCAGAATTTTGTGGGGAAACCATCTGTGTCGCTCAGTTATTCACTCTTCCCTTCTCCCTGAAATCCTGGCTCTCCAAGATTTCAGCTTTGTCTCTCCAGTCCTGTGAGAACCCAAAATGTAAGTGCTTTGTTTGTTTTGTTCCCCAACAATGACCCTTGACCCAGGCGAAGCCCCGATGCTCAGCATCTTGCCTTGTACCCAGAATCTATAAGCACCTCCAGCTGGCAAAGGAAAAAGCTCACCATTTTGCAGTTCCTCCTCTGGAATCTTGGTTCCTCTAGTCTTGTTGCTCCAACAGCTCTTGGATTGCTTTATAGAGATGCTTTTGGTACTTATCTGGCTTTTCCATTTATTCCTAGAGGGAGATTTGGTGTGGCTCAATTTACTCTGTCAGACCTGAAAGTAGAACTATATTCAAGCTACTCTTAAACTACTATAAAGAGATAAGCTCACTTGCAGTGACTACACAAGAAAATGGGAGGGAGGGGTTTCTGAAAGGGAGAGTTTCTTAAGTCCTCCCACATACAAGCGGGTAGTTAGAGTGCATTACTTATTATAGGCTCTGGCTGGGTGGTGAGCCAGAGTGAGAAGATCCTGGTTTCTTCAGGCAATGAAGGCACATTCAATCAGCATCGTTTATTCAGAAATACTTGGGTCAGCTCCCATTTGCCCACATATTACAGAGTTGGTAGAAAGAAAAGTAGGGTCTCCTTTTACTTTATATTTCTTTTTATATATAGGCTGTATCTAAACCTTTTTATGCATGATACATACACATTCATCATTCCTATTTTCCTTTATTACAGCAGTGAATTATTCGTTTTTCATTTTTAATCTTTTTTTTAAGCAAAGAAATGATCACATCCTCTGTTCACACTCATTTCAAAGCCTATAACACAATCCATAAAGTTGGTCTCAGAGTCACAGTCACACTTCACTGACATTGCAAATCACAAGGGCTCCATTATCATAGTTCCCTGCTTTAGGTTCTATGGTCACAAATGGCATATGAGCAGTTATTTAGAAGGAATGAAATTATGTCATCAAAATACCTTGAATAGATACATTTCAAACTTTCTTCAGAGGATGAAAAAAAAGTCAAATAATAAATCTTTCCCTAACGATGTTTTTTAAAAATGTAGTCAAGTTTTCTCTATGGACTAAGCCGGCCTCTGTGGTTTATTCTTTACGTAATGATAGATTTAAGGCAGCACCAAAAGCACAGGAAAAATTCTCGTGACCATGAAGCATCCTTCATGGCCCTCCTATTAAGTGACAGGCACTGTGCATAAACATTATGTACCAAGAACCTTGGCAATCTAGGAACCTCTTATTAAAATAATATCTCTAAATGCATCAAAATACAGAATTACAAAGGAAGGAAATTTATAATGCTATAAAATATTTTAAAAGAAAATCTGTGATACACTAAGATATATTAACTCATTAAATAAAATCTAGCGCCAGGCCTAACATCTACCATGATTTTGAATTAGTAATAGCATAAACAATATTTCAAGATATCTATGGTTGTAATGTGATATGAAAATCTTAGTGATTCCTATCACTAGAACTGCTGAGGGTTTTGGGGGGCTCCATTTATAGTTGAAGAAAATGCTAATATCTGTTAGAGATTACTGAAAATAAAGATGTAATTTCTTTCCCATCCAAGTTCACAGACCCTCTGAATTCTATCCATGGTCTTCAAGAGTTCCCTGATTTAAGTATTTCATCCTCTTTGCCAAACAGTGGATGGCCCCAAGGATACTAAGAGGTTTCTTTCTTTTTTTTTTTAAATTAATTAATTTTTTGGCTGCTTTGGGTCTTCGTTGCTGCGCGCAGGCTTTCCCTAGTTTCAGTGAGCGGGGGCTACTCTTCATTGTGGTGCGCGGGCTTCTCATTGCAGTGGCTTCTCTTGTTGCAGAGCATGGGCTCTAGGCGCACAGGCTTCAGTAGTTGTGGCTTGCGGGCTTAGTTGCTCCACGGCATGTGGGATCTTCCCGGACCAGGGCTCGAACCTGTGTCCCCTGCATTGGCAGACGGATTCTTAACCACTGCACCACCAGGGAAGTCCCAAGTACTACTTTCAGATGACATCCGAATGACAACCTGAGGAGGCCAATTACCAAAATGAGCCTTAAGTTTTGCACATTGTGCTTTGAGGCAAGGAGGAAGAGGGAGAGGACGCACTTCTGAATAACTGGTTGTTATTCTTTTCCCCTGAATTTCCATGTTGTTACATTATTAACAGTGAAACCCGGGGAATTCTCTGGCAGTCCAGTGGTTAGGACTAGGCGCTCTCACTGCTGGGGTCCCAGCTTAAATCCCTGCTCGGGAAACTAAGATCCTGAAAGCTGAGCACAGCTAAGTGCTACTTTCCTCCAAATTAAACCTGAATTGTACAAGTAAAGTGGTTAAAGTAAGGCGGGGGTGGGGCGGGAGATGCAGAAGATAGAGCTGGGCTGGGCAGCTTTCTTCTGCTATGGACTGGCTCTACTCATCCCTTGCCTCACTTCCTTCTAATCTACAAGTCTTCGTTTTCCGAGGCCCCCCTCCTCCAGTGAGCCCACCGCCGTCAGCGCTCAGACCTTATGTGGCTCGTGATCAGAATGGGAGCTCAGAGACGAAAGGAACAAACAGCCCGGGGCCCGGGAGCACTCTTCCAAGGCTGGAAAGCCCAGAGCTGAGAAGGCTGCCCCCGCTCGGTGCTCCGACGCAAGCCTGGGACCGGGACATCCCAGCTCCCGCCCTGCCTCCGGCCCGCCCAGCTCCGGCTCACGTAAATAAAAGCGCGGCGCCTGCGACGAAGCCGCCGTGAGGCGAGCGCGTTGCAGCCAATGACGTGCCAGGACGAAAATCACTGACCAATGAGCTGCTGAGATGGTGTGGACAGCCAACCAATCGCGAAGCCTCGCACCCGGATATAATTGCCGGTTCTGAAACCGAGCTCTGAAAAAGTGTGAGGGCCTCCCCACATGGGTTTGGGGCTTTGGGATGGAACAGGGGGTGAGCGTTTACTAGGTTCAGTGCCTTACGTGTGCGGTGGGCGTGTAAGGATCATCTCTTTGGGTTTTGAGTGAGGGACAAGTCAATGTGGCTGTTTGTCCTAGGAAAGAATTCCCGCTGCGGTGTCCCAGAACCAGCGCGTGGGGAAACCCCTCGGATGGTACCGCACAGGGAGTAGGAGAGTCTTGAAGACGCAGCTCGAGCAGTGGGAATATGAATCTCTTACCTAAAAGCCCTAAGGAGTTTGGCTCCATTGACTATTGGGAGAAGTTCTTCCAGCAGCGGGGAAAGAAAGCTTTCGAGTGGTATGGAACCTACCTGGAACTGTGCGGGTTGCTGCACAAATATATCAAGCCCAGGGAAAAGGTAAGCGCGGCCTGGCAGCCCTGTGTGTGCCCTGGAAGGTAGGAACTGATAACAGAAATCCTGCACTTGGTAGACGGTGCCAGGCGTGGGGGGCCCTAAACAGGCCCATATTTTCAGGATTCCATGCAACATTCTAGCTAAAAGGTAATTACAAAGTATCCTTTTAAAGGTTTTCAGATAACAGAGCTTCCACCCCCAGATCATTTCTTGAATTAATAACCACTGGAAGAATGAGTGAGGTTATTAAGAATAACCTCACTTCTTTAGTAGTGCAACCTAGACATCTCCTCCTAGTGAGGAAAGTGTGCTTTTCTGTCACTGTGCATCCCTTTGGAGCTGGCAGCACCCGTGGCTTTACTGATAAATGAATCTGTTATCAAATAGTTGTTGTGGGCCCACTGACTTTCAGGTACTGTGTTCAGCCCTTAAGCCACACGAGCATTAACATATAAATCCTGGGCACGTTCCAGAAGTGAAAAGTGCCAAGTACAGTAATAGGAGGTTTGATAGAGGTGGAAGTAGGGAAGGAAGAAGGGTAAAAAACGAAGATTTTAGGAGGAAGCTTTAAGAGTCAAACCTTATGCTGTGTGTGTGTGTGTGTGTGTGTGTGTGTTTGCTCAGTCATTGAGTTCTCATAATAAACCTTGAGGTAATACACGAATTCTACAGATGAGGAAACTGAGGCTCTGAGAGCCAGTTTCTTGCCCAAGATCATACATGTAGTAAGTGGTCGTGTGGGGATTTAAACTTAGATCCACCTAGCTCCAAAGCTTATGCACTTGTCATTGTACGATGCTTTTCCAGAGATGGTGATATCAGGGCAGAATTTTGAAGGATCAATGGGAGATTCCTCCACAGAGAGGGAGGCAGCAACCTGTGTTTTAAGTTTGGCTTCAGAAAACAGCAAAATATCGTGAGTTGGAGCCAAAGGCATGAGTGGAATAGGATTATGCCAGACCTAGGTTTTCAACAGTAAAACAAATAGGAGATTTCAGTTATAACTACTGTATTTGGATTCTGTGACTTCCTATCAATTCTTGAATGATAAATTCTTGATTAAGAGAAAAGAACAACCATGATTAGTTTGTTCCTGCAGTTGATTAATAAATGCTTGATTCAGAGAAAAGAACAACCCTGGTTAGTTTGTTTCTGCATAACTTGCATTGTTATAGTGGAATGTGGTTTGTTACTAGTGAGTTCTTCTAATCAGTGGTGTTTCAAGATGGAGCCTAGAATCCACTTTGTAATGGTGCTCTCTCATGGCGTAGCATCTTCGCCCTCTGAAAACATACAGCAGCCAGGGTGAGACTTGATTCCTTGAAGTGTCTGAAGCTCATTCCTTTGCCTTGATCACCTCCATCTTGTTTTCTTTCACCCTAGGTGCTGGTGATTGGGTGTGGTAACTCAGAGCTAAGCGAGCAGCTGTATGACGTGGGCTATCAGGATATAGTGAACATTGACATCAGTGAGGTCGTCATCAAGCAAATGAAGGAACGCAATGCCAGCCGACGGCCCCAGATGAGCTTCTTGAAGATGGACATGACACAGATGGAGTTTCCCGATGCCTCATTCCAGGTGGTGTTGGACAAGGGCACCCTGGACGCTGTCCTGACAGATGAGGAGGAGAAGACCCTGCAGCAGGTGGACAGGATGCTGGCTGAGGTTGGCCGTGTCCTGCAGGTGGGCGGTCGCTACCTCTGCATCTCCCTGGCTCAGGCTCACGTCCTGAAGAAAGCAGTGGGTCACTTCTCTCGGGAGGGGTGGATGGTGAGGGTGCACCAGGTGGCCAACAGCCAAGACCAGCTGTTGGAAGCAGAGCCTCGGTTCTCCTTGCCTGTCTTTGCCTTCATCATGACCAAGTTCAGGCCGGTCCCTGGCTCTGCCCTTCAGATCTTTGAGCTGTGTGCTCAGGAGCAGGGCAAGCCTGTGCGGCTGGAGAGTGCCGAGCGGCTGGCTGAGGCGGTGCGGGAGCGGCAGCAGTATGCCTGGCTGTGCAGCCAGCTGTACCGCAAGGCCGGGCTGGGGAGTGTGTCTCTGGACTTGTGCAGTGGGGACACGGGGGAGCCACGCTACACCCTCCACGTGGTGGACAGCCCCACTGTGAAACCATCGCGGGACAGTCATTTTGCCATTTTCATCAGTGAGTTGGGATTGCTCCCTCTCTTCCCTGGAGGGGGCTGGCTTGCAGGGGCTGGGGCTGGGGCTTTGGCGGATGGGTATGCCTTGGCTGGTTTTATCTTGCAGGGGGCGGTGCTTGAAGAGGTTAGACTGGCCAAGGCATGAGGAAGGGGGAGCTGCCTGCTTGGATTTGAGGTTTATTTCTTCTCATCTTCCATTGCAAAGGCTTGAAGTAATATAGATACATTTAGGCAGGTCACGCATTTGTAGAGATGTTAGTCACTTTGTAACAAGGAGTAGTGGAAGCAACTGGGAGTCCCAGCCTTGTAGCCTGTAAGCTGTGTGACCTGGTGAAGTTTCTGTGCGTCTCTGCTGAATTCAGAGGCAGTACAGAGTAGTAGCTAAAAAAGTGAGCTCTGGAACCAGACTATTTAGTTTCCAGTTCTGGCTCAGTCGCTTCCTGGTGGTATTGGACAAGTTAGTGTTCTTTCTGTGCCTCTGTTTCTTCATCTAGAAAGTGAGATCTTAACTGTGTAATTGTGAGAAGTGTAAAAGCTCTTTGAATGGTGCCTGGCACATGATAAGTTTTACAGATGTTAGTGTTATTATTGAAAGGGGTAAATGATACCAGATTCACCTTAGTAACGATCAGAAGAGGTAGTATGAGGAAATGCTTTCAAAAGTAGAATATTCTAGACAAACGTGAGGTGGTGATACATCATGCTGGTAATTTGTTCCCTGACATCGAATCCATTTTTCCAAGTATTGCCTTATCCTAACTGTGCACCTGTTAGAACTAATAGCACAGAGGATACAAGCATGGGGTCTGGGGCTGGACTGCCTGGGGTTGAGCCCTAGCTTCACCAGTTACGAGTTGTGTGAACTTGGGCAAATAATGTAACTTTTGTGTCTTAATTTCCTCATTTATAAAATGGGAATAATAATAATACTCCCTGCATCTTGGGCTGTTGTGAGGATTTGATTAGTTTCTGTTTGTGAACTGCTTGTAATAATGCCTGGCATTAAAAAGTGTTAGCATTATTGCTATTTTTCTTGCACTAGGTGCTTGCCTCCCTCCCCTTACATACACGCTCACACTTTTCCACGCTGGGTCCTGCCATGGGTCTGATGGCAGCTTTGCTGTGGACATTGTTGACTGGGGATTGATAGCCCCTCAGTAGGTCACAGTTGGAAGGGTTGCTGGGCTTGGGTAGGGGCTGGCTCTCTGCCACGTGGGGCATATTGGTTGTGGGCTTGAACTTTTCCCAGGACTCCCTGTCAACAAATGCCTCTTTCTAGTCCCCCAGGGTCGGGAGACCGAGTGGCTCTTTGGCATGGAGGAGGGCCGGAAGCAGCTGGCAGCCAGTGCGGGCTTCAGGAGGCTGATCACAGTGGCCCTTCACCGAGGTCAGCAGTACGAAGGCATGGACAGCATCCAGGCCGAGCTGTCGGCCAGAGTCATGGAGCTGGCCCCGGCCGGGATGCCCGCCCAGCAGCAGGTAACAAAGCTTTGGTAGCAGCTTTCAGGGTCTCTGGAGAAGTCATATTAGTAGCCAGGAAGGCAGAGGGTATCTTGGCAGAAGCTGGGACTAGGGTCTGTGACCCTAGCCTCTTCCTGGAGGGCATGTCAGCAGCTGAGAGCTAAGTGAGCAGAAGTTATATCCCAGGCAGTGAGTAGAAGGTGAGCGGTTGCCCTTATTGAGAACCCCAGTAGCATCTGTGCCTGTGGGGCCACTCGGATGGCATGAAGGAAGTGCTCTCCACCTTGCAGGCTCCAGCTGTATACACTGCAGCTTACTCAGGCTGTATTTCTCCTAACTCACTTTGCGCAGGATTTCCTTGGCCATTTTGCTTCTTAGAACCAACATTGTATCAGGTGGAATGGGAAAGGGCCAAAACAGCTCAGCTTCATTTTCAGGATATTAACATTGCTGGTCTGATGTTCCACTGGGAAGGAAACTGAAGGTTTTTGCCAAAATGGTGATATGGTATTATCAGTTGATGCCATCTGTCTTGTACTATCCTGCTCACAAGACAGGGTAATTGATAGGTGACTTTACTGCAAGGGCTTTATAGAAAGGAGTTTATCCTTCTTGATAGGTGGGAAAGACAAGGTACCTGGAAGCTTGATGCTGTAGTAACAGAACTGAAAAGAAGAACCCAGGCTCCTGGGTTCCCAGCCTGTGGTTCTGCCCACTAGGCTGGCTTGTGCTTACAGATGAACATGTATTTGATGCTTTCTGGAAGACTTTGAGGTTGGTGTCCCATCAGAGAGACCCAGATCCTGTGGGGAGGCTCATTTGTGACTTTCTCTCAACAGTGCCTACATCTCCACAAAGTCAGGAGTCCCTCATGATTATTAAATACTCTTGTAAGTCTTTAAAAAGAAATAAATGTGAAGGTTGGGAAGGGAGTGGAAAAGTTTAGGGGAAAATATATTTTTTCCTCCTAATTTTTTCTTCTGTTTAGAAGAATGCAGAAAAAACTTGAGAATAACAGGGGGAAGGGAGACACTTCGCCAAATTTGGAGTGGTTACTTTCCCCATGGATTTTGATATCTTTATCCCTATTCAGATTCCTTCTCTCATGATTCTAGTCCCTTCATGAGGCTTCCTTCTAGCTTTCATTGTCTTGGACTGTTGAAAGTCTTTTTAAGGATTACTGTTGAGAAACTCATATTTTTCTTGTGGAGAACCAACTGCATTTCACGAATGGTTTGGGGAATCTTTAGTTGTTCAGTTGGTTTTCGAAAAGGTCAGTTAAACCTTTTGAGATCTAGTCAAACGCCCCAGAAGAATACTTTAACAAAATGGCAAATCTTCGGAGTTGTTGCTGCTCAGAACCTTGGTGTGGGGATTCTTCACATACACACAAAGGGAAGGGATTATAATTTCTCGTATTTCTCAGTTGAGCTGGTGTTCTCACCACATCTCTGCTCTTCCTTCAGGTACCCTTCCTGTCTGTTGGTGGGGACATCGGGGTCCGGACTGTTCAGCACCAAGACTGCAGCCCTTTGAGTGGCGACTACGTCATCGAGGATGTGCAGGGGGATGACAAGCGCTACTTTCGGCGGCTGATCTTCCTCAGCAACAGGAACGTGGTGCAGTCAGAAGCCAGGCTGCTGAAGGATGTGTCTCACAGAGGTGAGGCATCGTGGGCACAGTGGTGGGGCCCACGTAGACGTGGTATGGACAATTTGGGGTGGTCAGAAAGACCTGGGAGCTTGGCGGAGCTGTAGGACAGACCCGGATTCCTGTGACCAGAGGCACACGGCTCTGTGGGTTGTCCTCTTATCATCTGGGCTCTTAGGGTGTGTGAGTGGCGATGAACAGAAGGGAGGTTGATGTTCTGTTCTTGAGCAAAGCCTGACTCTGCAGTGATAAGGAGCCGGGGTGGTGGTTTACCAGACAAATGTGATCATCACTTTAACGCCTGCAGTTCAAAGACCACGTGTTTTACAAGTTGCTCCATATACGTCTGTACATTAATTCAGTAGGCCTGCCCTCCTCCATGGGGCCACCTCCTAGCACCTGTTTTAGAGGGTTGTACAGTTGGTGGGTGCCCTAGAGGTCACCTAGTCTGGTAGAACTTTCTGCAGTGAAGGAAATGTTTAATACCCAGTTAGCTGCCCAGGGTGGCAGCCATGAACCATATGTGGCTACCGAGCACTAGGAACATGCCTGGTGTGACTAAGGAACTGAATCTTTAATCTTTTTTAATTCTGATGAACTTACATTTAAATTTAAATGGCCACAAGTGGCGCGTGGCTACAGGCGTCAACAGGGTAGATCTCTACCATGTTCTCTCTTTTTTTAAAATTAATTAATTAATTTATTATTTTTGGCTGTGTTGGGTCTTCGTTGCTGTGCGTGGGCTTTCTCTAGCTGTGGTGAGCGGGGGCTACTCTTCGTTGTGGTGCCTGGGCTTCTCATTGCGGTGGCCTCTCTTGTTGCAGAGCACGGGCTTTAGGCCCGCGGGCTCTAGAGTGCAAGGCTCAGTAGTTGTGGCACACGGGCTTAGTTGCTCTGCGGCATGTGGGATCTTCCCGGACCAGGGATCAAACCCATGTCCCCTGCATTGGCAGGCGGATTCTTAACCACTGCACCACCAGGGAAGCCCCCCACCATGTTCTCTTTTAAGTGGTCTCCCAGGTGCTGCTCAGAAACACCCACTAATGGGGAGAGCAATCGTTTGTTTATTTTCTTGGGGCATTATATGTTTGTATTATAAAAGTAATACTTACTCATTGTAATCAATCACAGATCACATGTATAGAGTAGAAAAATATTCCTCCCTACCGCTTCTCCAGTATAACTTCCCTTTAGAGGCACAGAGAGTCAGGCTTGGAATCTGAAATTGGCTCTCCTGATTGCCGGTCATTCCCTTTGCCTGATGATGCTGTCCTGTTGGCAAGGCCATCTGGAAGGAGGGTGAAAAGAGACAATTCACAACCTCATGAGGTCGTGGGTTTGCCCACAGCTCAGGATCAGGTTATGCTCAGCAGGATGGTCTCCTCTTGAGGGGTGTCCCCTGGTCATGTGCACCCATATTTGTTGGGTTCCTGTGCTGTCATTGGGTCACTTGGGCTGCAGATTGGTTCAGTTTCATCTCACTGAGAGCTCAGTAAAAGTGCTTCAAAGAACATTTTGCCCTCCAATTTGGGTTTTGGTTTTTTTCTCCACTGTTATCAAGCCTTCTTAGTATCACTTAATTCTTAGGGGAATGATTTCCCTCATGGAAGTATTGGTGAGCAAGAAGAAGAATGTGTTAAAAAGCAATTTAACATCTCTGAAAAGCATGCTGCCACTTACATTACAGTGCCCAATGGTGCAGCTGGTCCCTAGGAAAACCCCAGAGCCATCTGTTCACTCTATCCTGGAGCAGTTGAGGGAGTAGGTAGAGGGAGAGTAGAGGGGCCTTTTGTACGATTTCCCCCCTTCTGTGAACATTTGTGATGTCCTTGTCCAATGGGGTGGTATGAATTACTGTCTGTGTGATGTAGTAGAAAGGTGATAGCTGCTGCAGACAGGTAATCCCAGGTTCAAATCCTGGCTGCATTCCTACTGATTTGCGCCCGATTAATAACTCTTCAGATCTTCAGTTTTTCCATCTGCCAAGAATTAGAATAAGAGCATTGATATAGGGTTGTTTCAAATCTACAAGAGTAAAAGTCCTAGTATAGTAATTGGCATAGAGGAGGTAGTTAGAAACTAAGTCCTTTTTCCCCTAAAAGAACTGATGAATAAACTTCTCACCTGTTAGTGGCTTTATATTTCCCAGAGGAGAGGTACTCCTCACTTGAGTTCTCCCAATGTTCTGAGTTTTGGGGTGTTTCTTTGCCACTTCCCTTTTCTGACTCTCTGGTGTATGTTAAATATTTAACAACCGTCTCTTTGGGGAAAAAAGCCATGATATGCACTGTTTGCCAATTTCTGTGGCATAAAAATGGCCACCATGGCCAAATTTCAAGCCACCAACATGTCAACCAGTTGACAAAATTCCTGCATATTTCACAGTTGGGTTCTCGAGTCTCATCAAACCAGTTGCAGCATACTGCTGCTGGTGTGCCTTACTTTCCAAGGAGTAGTGTACCACGCATATGACTTCATTCATCTCTGTCTGTGATCTAGCCCAGAAGAAACGGAAAAAGGACAGGAAGAAGCAGCGGCCTGCTGATACTCCAGAGGACCTCCCTGCAGCTCCGGGGCAGTCCATTGATAAGAGTTACCTGTGCTGTGAACACCATAAAGCCATGATTGCCGGCCTTGCCTTGCTGAGAAACCCGGAGCTGCTCCTAGGTGAGGGGGTCGCCACTGCCTTCCACAGGAGGGGACATGTAAGATTACAGAGGTAATCAGTGTCAGCTGCCTTGCAGTTTAAGAACCATGATTATAGACCAACAGATGCACATATAGTCATGTCTGTCTTATTCCCAACCATCTTCTACATTCATGAACATCCAAATAACTTTTCCTTCAAACTCAAATTGTTTGAAACAGCTACATGTGCTGATACCTAAATTTTTTTCCTCTATTCATTTATTTTAAAAATCAGTGTAAATAAACTATACTCAGTTTTAAAAGTTAATGTATAAAATACATTCAATGAGATCTGTAAAGTATACAGATCTTAAGTTGTTCAGCTTGATGAATTTTTGCCCATGCATTTACCCATGTAACCAGATGGAATATTTAAAAATCACATCTCCGGAGAACTATACCTGTGCACTTTAGGAGAATTTCTGGCTTTTCAGTGATGCATTATTTGAGTACTAGATGTAATTCTATCTTGAATTTCTACTTAAAAAAAAAACAGCATAGTATAGATAGTACAGTCATAGCCTTATCACTAGTAATAGGTTTGGATCTGACCACAGTAGCAAAAATGTTCTTGATTCTGTCTACTCTTGTAACTGTCTTCACCCAAAGTCCCTAAGTATGTCTTATGGAACACGCTGTACATTTGATCTATCTTGGTGTTGATGTATATCCCTAGAGTCTCAGGTCTTCCATTTAATCCTCAGGGTCTGTCTCCTTTTGGTGATTCTTTCTTTTTTCTTACCTTCCTTTCATCCCCTGTGGTTGCTGTGGTTTTTCTGTGCTTGTGTGTAGGATTTGGGCCTTTGTTTTCCTGTGGTTTCTGGAACTTGGGTGGATTGCCCTCACTTGGTGGCTGTGTCTGAGAAGGCAGTGTGGCCTTTGAGTTGAAAGCTGAGCAGAGGGCATCACATTTACACTCCCTGTGATCATAAACAAGATGTTGGCCATTGTCCCTCCCGTTTCCTAGAGGGGTTTAATAATGCTTATGGTGGGGGTTATTGCTATAATGTCAGCTGAGTGCTTTGTGATCTTTAAGGGGCCATAATAATAATACACTGGTTCATCTTCTGGATCTAGTAAAGGAAGGATTGTGAGGCCAGGGTTGAGTTTTCAGATGCTAAATTGACTCCCGAGTTTCTAGGAAGAGACAAGGGAGGCCAGGTCTCTAAATCTTGTTTCCCCTGGGCAGCACCAACAATCTGACTCCCTCTTTCGCCCTCCCCAAGTGTGGTACAAAACTTTACAGTGAGCAGGTAGTAAAACAATGCTTTTATTCTTTATTACAGAGACCCCACTGGGATTGTTGGTGGTAGGCCTGGGTGGGGGCAGCCTCCCCCTTTTTGTCCACGATCATTTCCCAAAGTCCTGCATCGATGCTGTGGAGATCGACCCCTCCATGTTGCAAGTGGCCACTCAGTGGTTTGGCTTCTCCCAGAGTGACCGTATGAAGGTCCACATCGCAGATGGCCTGGACTATATTACCAGCCTGGCAGAAGAAGAAGGTACTGCTATTGGAGAATTTGGAGGGGTATTGAGGGAGGATTGATCCAAGGGTGTCAGGCCTGCAAGGGCCTGTAGAACTCATCTCTGAGAGGGCAGCATCCACATCATCCCAGTTCGTTTGTTCATTCATTTGTTGATAGTTATTCAATAAATATAGAGTGTCAACCACATGCTCAGTACTCTTAGGGGTTGGGCGATGGCAACAAGCAAAACAGACCGTTTCCTGCCCTAATGACGCTAACAAACGAGTGGGCTTCCCTTCTGAATCTCTTCTGACCCTGTAACCTTGCCACTTTCTCATCATCCCAAGAAACCCAGAATCTGTATCTGAGTGAGGAAAAGGGGAAGAAACGTTGGGGGTGTGTGTTGGGAAGTTGTTTTGTAAATCTTTCAGCTAGAGGTGAAGCCAGAAACAGAGCAAAACAGCATTCATGTAGATGAGTGGTTCTAAACCTCAGGGACAATGTCCGCAGGCACTTTTTTGTTGTAACCATTAGGTACGGGTATTTCTGGCATCTAGTGGGTAGAGACCAAGGGTGCTGCTCAACATTCTACAATGCATAGGACAGCCACTGATGATAAAGAATTATCTAGCCCAAATGTCAATAGTGCTGAGGTTAAACTATGATGCAGGTGTTCGTGGGAATTCCAGTAGCCTTGCTGCTACTGGAATTAAGGCTCCATTTTGCTATAATAATTTGTATCCCAGACTTGGACAAAAGGCATATTAATGTTTTACAATAGCTCCCCTGATCCTTCTGCAGCTTAATATGTAGGCTTCTGATGACTGATGCTTTGAAGAACATGAGCCCCTCAGGGAGAATTCAGTTAGGTTGGTTCAGTCCTACGTGAACCTGGGGAGCCCAGGCCACACACCCTTCCAGGTCTGCTCATTCTATAATAGATGCTCTGGTTCTCGCTGGGTTAGAGTATCTTCCAGGAAGGGTGTGGCAAAACGGGTTGCCTGGGATAAGTGTTTTGGTGCTGGGATGGACAGATGCTGTCTTATGTAATAGCAAACTGAACTTAACTCTATCAGAGTTTCACAGGTTCACTCTCTGAGGCTGGGACCAGTCTGGGGGCCCAGGGTTGATACATGTGAAGCACATAAAATAGTGCCAGGCACATGGTAGGTACTCAATCCATGATGTGCTGCTGTTGTTATTACCTTTAAGTCAGTTTTGAACAGCCCTGGCCTTCGTCTTAACAACAACCTTTCGGATTGTTGGAGGGTTCAGTGCCACAAATGTGGGCCTTGGTTGTCCTTGGACTTTGATGAGCCAACATGTTCTGCTCTTGAAGAAACCAAAATCAGATCTGTGCTGTGAACAGTGATGGACATGCTGTAGTCCTAAGTAAATACGTATTTATTGAATAATCATTAGCACTGTCTCGAAGTTTGCCCAAAACACATCATTAGTATCGCAGGCCTACCCCTTGTAAAAACTAACATTATAGTAAGGAGTGGATCAGATTCATGTTCAGTTCTTTCTCACTCATTGAGCAAAATCAGTTCTTTCTTGAGCCAGTAATTGTTCAAGCAGCTAGAAAAGATATGCTAACTTTAATTGAGAACACTTTCTCCTAGGAGGCAACATATGCTGTTTCCAGAGTTAAGTTAAAGTTACCATTTGCAGGGTCAGCCCTTAAAGGCAGAGGCAGCTGCTTTGTCTAGATCAATGGTTCTCAACTCTGACTATATTTCGAATCACCTGGGGAGCTTAAGAAAAGTACTCGGAGGCTTCCCATCTCCCCTCCCATCTGTTCCTTACCACCCCAGGGTTTTAACTCTGTTGATTAGGAGTGGAGCCCAGATTCTCTGAATCTTTAGAATTTTCCCATTTGACTCTAATGGTCTGTCAGGGTTGAAAATCATTGGTATAGATGGACTCTTAACCAAGCAGTACTCCTGCTGGAGTGGACCCCAGTAATGTGTGTCTGTGGAAAGGGCTTTAAAATGTGGAGGAAGAAGGTGAGATGAAGGCTCCATCTTAGACGTGGAGTACTCACGGCAGAACGCTGATGACGTGTCTCCTCTGGACTGTGACATTAGTGCCCTTATAAGCAAACCACATCCTCCATGCCATCCTTCTGACTTAGCCACCTGTGTCCACCACAGGTCACGGAGGAGATGTGGTGGAAGAATGTAAATGGTGTTATTTTATCCAGCAGAGACAAAGACTTGTTTGCTTCTCTTTCCCAGCACGACGTCACTACGATGTCATAATGTTTGATGTGGACAGTAAGGACCCAACCCTGGGAATGAGTTGTCCACCCCCAGCGTTTGTGGCCCAGCCTTTCCTGCAGAAGGTCAGAAGCATCTTGACTCCTGAAGGTATGAAGAGCAGAAGGTTGGGGAGGGAGAAGGGATGGGCCCTTTAAGGAAATTTTTCTTTTTAATGAAAAATGCACGTATCATAAGTGTGTACCTTGATCGGTTTCCCCAAATTGAACATATTCATTTACCAGCACCAAACACCAAACATTTCCAGTGCCCCAGAAGTCCACCTCTTACCTCCTTTCAGTAACTTGTCCTCTCAAGGATAACCACTGTCTTCACTTCTATCAGCACAGCTTAGTTTTGCCCATACGGAATGTTCTCTGTTTCTTTCACTCAGCATGATGTTTGTGAGATTCACCCATAGTGTTGTGTTGACACTGGGTGATACACAATTTATTTCTCCATTCTGCTTTTGGCATTTGGGTTGTTTCCTATTTGGGGCTTTTATAAGAAGTGTTGCCATTAACGTTCTAGTAGATGCTTTTAGGTGAAATGTGTGTGCAGGTCTGTTGGACATAGATGTAGGGCTATAATTGCTGGATCACAGATTATGCATATGTTCAGTTTTTGTAGATGCTGCCACACAGTTACAAAGTAGTCGTAGCAATTCACATCCCCACCAGCATGGGGTGCTAGTGACCATTTGAATTCTTCCCACATGCCCTGGACTGGGCAGTATGTGATTTCATCTTCATAGCAGCCTGTTTTCAGATGAGGAAACTGAAGTAGAGACTTGCCACGGTGACACAAGATAAGAGCTAGGGCTCCAACCCTGATCCTTGTGACTTGAAAGCTGGAGCTCTTAATCCTTATGTTCACTGCCTCCCAGGTATTTTGATTTGGCTAAGGTACTGTGGTGAACAGAGTTGATTTAGAACCCTTAATTGTCACCAGTGAAGGCATGTGATATATATGTCAAGTACATAATCTCTCTGTGGAATTGCTACATTCTTACTTGGGGGTATTAATTACTTCTTTCTCAAAGCAATCCTTTGTGAAACTGAAGCATGGAGAATGGTAACATTTGTTAGCAGCACAAAAGAGCAAGAAATTAGCTTGAAGTTTTCTCATGGTTCACACATCCCCCACGCTTTTCTCTTCCTGCCTTTGTATGCTGTGTGTTCTCTGCAAAGTCACTGCCGCTGTAGGTGTGTTCTTTGGTCCACCAGCCTCCCTGGGGCAGGAATGGCAATATTCCTCAGAGCTGAACCCTGTCTCCAACGTGTCCCCTGAACCAGTCATTCTGACCCTTTCCTCCCCACCCTACAGGTGTCTTTATCCTCAACCTCGTGTGCCGAGACCTAGGGCTAAAGGACTCAGTGCTGGCTGGGCTCAAGGCGGTGTTCCCCCTCCTGTATGTCAGGCGAATTGAGGGTGAAGTAAACGAGATCCTGTTCTGTCAGCCGCACCCTGAGCGGAAACTTGCCACGCCAGAGCTGCTGGAAATGGCCCAGGCCTTGGAGCAAACCCTGAGGAAGCCTGGAAAGGGCTGGGATGACGCGTACGTCCTGTCAGACATGCTCAAAACTGTGAAGATTGTGTGATTGTCAGGACCAGGCAGTCCTCTCAGCTTCCTGCCAGACTGACCTTGGGCTCCTGGCCTACCAGAGATTGAAGAAATAAAATGCACAATACTTTTTAAGCCTTGTATTTTTCTTAGTTTCATACTCACCTGCATGTGACCTCCTGCTTGGTGAGGTTGCCTGAAGATCTGGGAAAATAAAAAAGTCCTTTCCATCCTGTCTT
The DNA here is from genome assembly GCF_005190385.1 of Monodon monoceros. Lineage (NCBI taxonomy): Eukaryota > Metazoa > Chordata > Mammalia > Artiodactyla > Monodontidae > Monodon > Monodon monoceros. The sequence continues at coordinate 55,927,640 of NW_021703774.1, read as the reverse complement.
CTTCAGTACTGCTTGGGTTGATTGCCTTCACTTCCTTTACTGTGTCCTTGAGTAGGAGTCCCTGCTGGAGCCCCCATCAGGTGTTATGCCTTAACAAGCATGCCCCAAGCTCCTTAGGACCGGAGACAATCAAATGTGATTGCTGGTTTGCTTTGCTTTCTCCTTCTCTTGGTCCTAAAGGAACAATCTCAAGTGAGGTAGCAGAACATTCTGTGCCAAAAGACTATAAATAGAGTAGGATCATTTAAGAGAACATCTACGCTGTCTCCCTACAGATGGAACAGTTGCTGACACGGTCCCAAGTTTTTTTTTATATAAATTTATTTATTTATTTATTTTTGGCTGTGTTGGGTCTTCCATGCGGCCAGCGGAGGCTACTCTTCGTTGCAGCGTGTGGGCTTCTCATTGCAGTGGCTTCTCCTGTTGCAGAGCACGGGCTCTAGGCGTGCGGGCTTCAGTAGTTGTGGCACGTGGGCTCAGTAGTTGTGGCTCACGGGCTCTGGAGCGTAGGCTCAGTAGCTGTGGCACGCAGGCTTAGTTGCTCCGTGGCATGTGGGATCTTCCTGGACCAGGGCTCGAGCCCGTGTCTCCTGAATTGGCAGGCGGATTCTCAACCACTGCGCCACCAGGGAAGCCCAATGGTCCCAAGTTTTAAGAATCTGCTAACCCACTCCTCTGCTTAACAACTTTCCTTGTAGCCTAAGCCATCTATTCTGTTCCAGTGGAGGGAATGGATGTAACTGGCCCCATGACTGCATGTGTCAGAGACTTAGCAGGCTGAAGTCTCCAGTATTGGTTTACTCACATTTACTGAGTGGCAGCTACATGCCAGACCCACTGTAAAGAGCTGTAGTGGAAGTAAAGATGTTTAAGAATTGCCCAAAACCACGAATTAGTGATAAAAATTAACATGTTCCAGGAACTTTTCTAAGTAATTCAATACACTGTCTCATTTGATCTGAGGTAAAGGATAGTTAAACCAAAACTGCATCTAACCCCAAATCTCACTTGGCCAGAAGTATCAATCTTACCTATTGAAACTGTTATGCCAGCAGTTCAGAAAATGGCTGGAATTTCACCTCTCCTAGTAGTAGTAAGCCAAGGCTGACTTAATGAGCAGCACCATGGAAAATCCACCACCCCAGCACCTCTCTCCAGAGGCCCTTAAAATGAACTCTAACCTCTTGAGGTGAAGCATATTTCAAAACTAGGTTGTCATCCTTACAAAATTTGCAGCCCGTTGAGGAGAAGGCTGTGTAATGATTTTAGATGGTATCCATTAGAAATACTAGGTCTTTTCTTCAGCCGGGGGGGGGGGGGGGGGACCTCCCTGGAACTGTGTAAAGGGAAGCTAACATAAAGCTTAGCATGCCCTGCACCCCAAGGACCTCAGCTTGGGAATCCTCCACTGTTTTCTAATTTGTAAACGTATGCAATGTTAGGATAGGTTATAGAGGCACAGGGTCTGAGTTGGAGGATCTAGTGCTGTGCAGACTTTGAAACAGCATACTTGGTGGTATAGCCAAGCTAGAGAATTACCAGAATGCTGACAAAGTCTCAACTGTGTCTCTTATGAGGAGTAGTTGAAGGAATTAGGTTCACTGGAGAGAAGCCTTTGGATGTAGGAAGAGGCACTCAGCGGTGATGATAATTGTCTTAAAAATTTTGAAAGACTGTGGGTATGTAAGAAGAGTGAGGTTGGTTACACGTGCCTCCAAAGGCTGAAGAAAGACCAATGGGCAGAAATTACAGTTGGGCAGGTTTCAGCTTAATTTCCTACAAAGAGGTTTATGCTGATGGAGACCATTGTGTTTACCAGGACAGATGGTGATTCAGGCTTTTACTCAAACCCTAGTCTAACTCTGCTCGGTGTGCTCACTTGTGAGGAAAGGGTTTTGTGTGTACAAGGCAATGCCATTGGCCTGTATACCATCTTTCCTACTGGAGAACTATTAACTTTTTCTTTTTTGGGGGGGGTGGGGGATTTCATTTTATTTCATATTTTTAAAAACTGAGGTGTAATTGACACATTATATTAGTTTCAGGTGTACAACACAGTGATTCAATTGTATATATTGTGAAATGGTCACAGTATGCTATTCACTTTTGCACTGATGACAGGCAAATGGCTCTTCATGAGAATTTTGACTGACTTTAGGCATATGAACTCTGGAGGATAGGGAAGCTTGTAAAGTCATATTCCTTCTAGACCAGGCAAGTTACAAAAGTGTAAAGTGAGCCAGGTGTGAAACAGAAAGGCTAGGATAAAGCCTGCCGTAAACCAGAGAATATATGCCCCGTAGAAAAGCAGCAGCTCTTCTTCCAGTGGAGAGTTGTTCTGCAGGAGTGCTAGATTTTTAAAAGAGAAGCCAGAAATCCCAAGTGGATGTGTGTGTGTGTGTGTGTGTGTGTGTGTGTAATATTAAAGTGTTAGCCAATCAGAACACCTCTTCAAGCCATATTCAACCAGTTGGCCAGTCATCTTCCACTACAGGGAGCAGCCTTCAGAACACTTGAGAATCTGGCATACACCCAGGCTCCAAATGAGCATAAAACAAGGAACAAGCTGATAGCTACCAATCTCAAAATTCTGGAAAAGTTCCATCTTGTGTTATGACTTACATTTTCTGTAATGGCTACTCTTGAGTGGGGATTGTCCCACCACCTTTGGGATAGTGTACAATTTAACTTCCCAGGACTGTCAGAGAACTGAATGAAAATATATCACACGACCCACCCCACCACCACCAAGACACGTTCTGCAACAATGTAGAACTGGTGAGACTGGTTATTGTTCCTCCCCTTCCCCCCTCACACCAGTTTTTCACTGTGTGTCTCCAATCTGCCTTCATGGCTCAGCTCGCTAACTGGGCTGCTGCTTGAGTCCATCTTCTTACAGGTAGACCAGTAGTTCTCAGCGCATGTTGGTGTCATCCGATATGATAGGCAAAATAATGGTCCCCAAAGATGTCCACATCCCAGTCCCAGCAACCTGTGAATATGTTACATTACATGGCAGAGGGGAATTAAGGTAGCAGAAGGAGTTGAGGTTGATAACCAGCTGACTCTGATATGGAGATTATCCTAGAGTATCCAGGTGAGCCCAACATAATCACGAGAGTCTTTAAATGTGGGAGAGAGAGGCAGAACAGCCAGTGTCAGAGTGATGTGATGTGAGAAAGGTTCAGCTAGCTTTGAAGATGGAAGGAACTCGGGCAGCCTCTAAAAGCTGTAAAGGTAAGAAAACTGTTTCTCCAATAGAGCCTCCAGTAAGAAATGCAAATCAGCCAATAACTTAATTTTAGCCCAGCGAAATTTCTGACTTCTGCAATATAGACATATATAATCAGTTTGTGTTTTCTGAGCCACTAAAATTGTGGTAAATTGTTACAGCAGCAATAGAAAACTAATATACAGGGGAAAGGTGTGTAATAAGAACTTTTAAAATCTCGTTTGGCAACTTTCAAATATGCAATACAGTATTATTAACTATGGGTCACCATGTTGTACATTACATCCCCATGACCTGCTTTTTTTTTTTTTTCCGGTTGCGTTGGGTCTTTGTTGCTGTGCGCAGGCTTTCTGTAGTTGCTGCGAGCGGGAGCTATGCTTCGTTGTGGTGCGCGGGCTTCTCATTGCGGTGATTTCTCTTGTTGCGGAGCACGGGCTCTAGGCATGTGGGCTTCAGTAGTCGTGGCTCGCGGGCTCTAGAGCGCAGGCTCAGTAGTTGTGGTTCACAGGCTTAGGTGCTCCGCGGCATGTGGGATCTCCCCGGACCAGGCTTGAACACGTGTCCCCTCCATTGGCAGGCGGATTCTTAACCACTACACCACAAAGTCCCAAAACCTGCTTATTTTTTAACTGGAAGTTTATCTTTTGACCCCCATTTTACTATCACTGCCACCAACCCCCCTCTTCCCCCATCCCTCTGCCTTTGGCATCCACCAGTCTGCTCTCTGTATCTATGAGTTAGGTTTTCCCTTTTTTAGATTGCACATATAAATGAGATTATATGGTGTTTATCTTTCTTTGCTTGACTTTGAGCTTAGCATAATGCCCTCAAGTTCCATCCTTCATGTTGCAAATGGCACTACTTCATTCTTTTTTTTTAAATGTCTGAATGATATTCTATTGTGTGTGTATGTATGTATCTCACATCTTCTTTATCCGTTCATTCATTGATGAACACTTAGGTCGTTTCCATATGTTATTATAAATTACGCTGCAGTGGACATGGTGGTGCATATATTTTTGAGTTAGTGTTTTCATTTTCTTCAGATAAGTACCCAGAAGTGGAATTGCTGAATTGTATGGTAGTTCTATTTTAATTTTTTTTGAGGAAGCTCCATACTGTTTTCCATAGTGGCTGCACCAATTCACATTCCCACCAACAGCGCACTACTTGGGAAATTTTAAAAAATACTTGAGCCTGGAAATTCCCTGGCAGTCCAGTGGTTAGGACTCGGCGCTTTCACTGCCATGGCCCAGGTTCAATCCCCAGTCAGGAAACTAAGATCCTGCAAGCTGTGCGTTGCGGCCAAACAAAACAAAACAAAAAAGCAAAAAAACTTAGGCCTGGGCCTCAGTTAAATCAGAGATTCTGATTTAATTGGTCTGGGATTCAGCCTATGCCTCAGAATTTTAAAAAGCTTTCTAGGTGATAATGTTGTGCAGCCAAAGTTGAGGTCCACTGAGGGAGAGGTTCTATGGTAGCTGTGTTATTGTAACTGAAAGTGGGGTCTGGCTGCTCACCGCTCAAAAAGCCAGTAAAGAGGCAAGGTTGGTGGAAAGGAAAGTTTGCTTTATTTTGCATGCCAGCAACTGGGGGGCGGGGGTGGAGGGTGGGATGGTGGACACCTGTCCAAACGCTGACTCTCCCCCACTGACAATCAGTGGGCAAGGGCTTTTATAGACGGATGGAGGGAGCTATATGTAGACACAGCACAGTCAGCTCTGACAGTCATCTTGAAATTGGTCATCGGTAGTCTGGCCAGTGTCGTCTTGATTGTTTTAGGTACAGTTAATCTTCAGTTCCAGGGTCGGTTTGTTCCCATTTCCTTGAGGCCAATTCTCAGAATTGTGGCAGCTTATGTCTTGGCTAAAGTATGGTCCTCATGTAGTTAACTTCTTTCACCTAATGGGGGTTTCAGTATCTGCAAGACAGCTCACACGGTATGGCTCAGAATATTATCTATAGCCCTTGAGAAGGAACTAAAGGTCCTTGACTTAATGACTAAACAATTATTATTTGGTCTCTTTTGACTGTTTTCCTTTGTTTCTGCATTTTCTCACTTCTCTGATTGAACTTATTCTTTGGCTAAAGTTTTTCCACAGACAAAAGGCAGGCGAAGGACATGGTTTGTGGGTGGGGGGAACCATAGGGTCCTGCTCCGTTTCATTATGAGATGGGGGGGAAGGAGCTGTTATTCCCATCAGTGAATATCAGTTTAGTTCTGAGATGCAAGCAGCAACAGTCACTTGATAATTGGAATATGCTCTCCCACCTTGTCTAGGAAAAACACACTGTTTGCCTTTACTCACAGAATACTCTGATATCAGATGTGTGGGTTCTTTTTCCTCCACCCTGAGCAATTCTCCACCTCTCTTTGGCACCAACTAGGGGTCATACAATTCAATTCAGATCTGACACTCTCTTCCTGGGGTTAGTGCAGACCACACAAGACTGCCCCCCAACCCCGCTTCAGACGCCAGTCTCCCCACTTCAAGTCCAGGTTTTTGCGCGTGCTTCTGACCAACTGGCTGTAAATCCAAGGTTCCCATAACCCTCTCCTTGGGTTTGATAATTTGTCAGAGTGGCTCACAGAACTCGGGAGAACAGTTTACTTAGATTACCAGTTCATTATAAAAGGATACAACTCAGAACAGCCAGATAGAAGAAGTACATGGCAAGCTATGTGGGAAGGGGTGTGGAGCTTCCATGTCTTCTCCGGGCGTGCCACCCTCCTTGTACCTCCATGTGTTCACGCACCTGAAAGCTCTCAAAACCCTGTGCTCGTGGGAGCTTTATGGAGGCTTTATCATGTAGATATGATTGATTATTAACTCTCTGTCCAGCCCTTCTCCCTTCCCCAGAGAATGGGAGTGGGTGGTGGGGATGAAAGCCCCTAGATTCTAATCATGGCTTTGTGAGCGACCCAGGTTCTTGGACTCTTTAATCAATAGAAATTGATAAGAGGCCAGATGAGGAATTCAGGCAAGGCTTTATTGGCACTAGTGCTGCGGCATGAGGGAGCCAGAACAAGTAACAGGTGTCCTTGCTCGCTCCCCGTGGCCGGGCGCTGGGGCAAGACGCTCCCTTAAAGGGGGTGAGGTTGGGGCAGATCCGTGGGTGGGGCCGTAGGGGCGGCTTAGGTGGTCTGCCCATCTCCTTGGTGGTGCTGTGTGCAGGCATCATGCGCAGTACCCTGCTTTTGCTCCTGGCACCACAGAGGTGGCAGCTGGGTTTTGGTCTTTTTGTATCTTGTTAATAATTTGCCCCAACTGCTCATGCAGGCAGTTACTTTTAGTCCCTTATAGTTTCTTTGTAGTCTGTTGCTTGAGGAGCTGTTTGTCCAGGTGCAAGCACTGCAGTGAAGGGTCCCAGGTCTCAGCCTGTCTCAGCTTGGTCTTTCTGATGGCCAGCTTTCATCCAGGAGCCTACCAAGAGTGACCACTTAGAACAAAAGATGTTTTGCAGGAGTTTTAGGAGCTCTATGTCAGGAACTGGGGTCAGAGACCTATACATACATAATTATTTCGCACACCTGTGCGCTGCTGCACATGCCAGCCCCCTGCCCTTTAAGTGGATGGCAGCAGGGTGGGGAGGTCAGCTTGTGGTATGGGTTGACCTCCTCCGTGGAGCACCGTGGACACACTCACGCCATAACTGGGCCCTGGTGTGCCTCCTAAGGACTGCTCAGTGAAGGCCAAATACTGCAGAGTAAATCACAGGTAATCCACTTTCCCTCTTGTGGGTTGGCTTGCCATTTCATTTCTACAAATTTGTCAATAAGTAATGGTCAATAAGAAGCAGAATTCTTTGTTCAAAAATATTCAACAGGCATTTTTTTGAGAGTGTGTTATGTGCCAGACACCATGCTTGTGTTGAGGATAGATGCAGGAAAGAGAGACAATTCCTGCTGTTACAGGACTCACTGACAAATTGCAACACCTGGATGAGTTCTGGAACCACCGCCCCTCCCCCCATGTTAATTGTGAGGAATGCACAGAAGATGGTCAGGTGTTTGCTAAGAGTCTTCTTAGATCCTGTTAGAACAGACAGGAAAGGGTCAAGCCTCAATAAAAAATGGCTCCCTTAAAGTGGCTCAAGGTGTAACGAACTGTTTTGTTTTTCTGGCTCAGGTCTGACCTGGTTCCTATGCTTCCCGGTAGATGGCACTAGAAAACGCATTTAAGTGCTGGGGTTTCTACAAAATTTCCTTGGGAGAGGCAGAAGGAACTCTTTCAATAACTTGTTTCACCTGAACCCATACTTCCTGCTTTTTTCTCATGTCTGAGGACAGACTCCTTTTTTCTCTCTCTTTACCCAATATCCTACCCCCTCTGCTCTTTCATCATCATTCTTTTGTCCTTCCCATGAATATAAAAAGAGTATGCTTTTTCTCCAGTCAAACCTCTACAATGGTTTGCCTCACATCCCTGATTTTAGAAACACTGGCTGGAAGTAGAGCAATGGGATAATTCTAACAGAGCTTAAAGCTAGGAAGCGTATAAGAAAGAAAAATGTAACAACATGCATCTGGGCCTGAGTCAAATTTTCTGTCAGATGTAAGTCATTACTATCATAGTAAATTAGAAGATAAGAGAAAGGTTGGTAAAAGTAAAATTTGATTGAAATAATGGATTTTGATATTTTTTCATGTAAGCCTGCCTGTAGTGCGTTGAACAGTGGCTCCCAAAAAGAAATATCCAAGTCTTAACCCCTGGAACCTGCACATGTGATCTTATTCAGAGAAGGGTCTTTGCAGTTGTAATTAAGAATCTCAAGATGAGATCATTCTGGATTGGGGCAGTTCTAAATCCTATGACAAGGCCTTAGAATAGATGGGGAAACAGACTGAGACAGGGGAGACACACAGGGTAGAAGGCCATGTGAGGACCGAGGCAGATTGGAGAGATGTAACCACAAGCCAAGGGATGCCAAGGGTCACTAACAGCCACCAAAAGCAAAGAAAGAGGCATGAAACTATTCTCCCTCAGCCTCCAGAAGGAACCAACAATGCCGACACCTTGATTGAGGATGTCTGGTTCATAACTGCGAGAGGATGAATTTCTGTAGTTTTAGCCACCTAGTTTGTGGTCATTTGTCTTGGCAGTCTCAGTAAATGAATACCACTGCCTGTCCATGCCATTCCACAGAACCAGAGGTTGTATGGTCTCTGGGCAACGTGCTACCCACAGGTGCGTTTAGTTTAGCCCTCACAGGACAGTTTATATAAAATCTGGATTTCTGGCTTCTTTGGAAAACTTAGAAGCTCTGGCGATGCCAGATTCACACTTGGCTAGAACTGGTAAACATCTGTCCATTTTAGATCAATCATATTTGCTGCAGTCCCCACTGCTCCCTATCTGCCTCCTTCATGCATTTGTTACACACCTGGTCCTGTAGGCATTTGTAGATTCTATATATGCATCAGGATTGGTAGGTTAAAAGACCCAATCCTCTCCTTTAGAATAAGAGGAAAGAAGCCCCTGACTTTGCAGTCAGTAGTTATGGAGGGTTTTTATAAAGCAGAACAGTGTAAGAGGTAGTTCTGAAATCTGGTTGCTTAATAAAACTACCTGGAGACCAATTTCCATATACAGATTCTGGACCGTATCCAGGCCAACTGCATCAGAATCTTGGATATATGTGTGGGGTGATAGAGGAGGACAGGGGTAGAGACTAGGAATCTGCATTTTTTAAATCTCCCAAGTGATTCTGATAATAAACAGGCCATAGAACAGCTGCTACAGGATATTATCTTCTAGGACTAAAAAATGGAGTGTGAATTTCTTATCTCACTGGAGATCTTTGAAGCACGTTGTTTTTAAAAAGTCTTTTCTCAATAAAATTGGAATGATTTGCAGTATTTTGCAGAGCTAAGGGTTTGAATTTGTTAAATTCTTTGTATTTAAGTATCTACAAATGAAAAGTGGCCAAACAAGGTAGCTCCATTTTTTTTTTTTTTTTTTTGCGGTACACAGGCCTCTCATTGTTGTGGCCTCTCCCGTTGCGGAGCACAGGCTCCGGACGCTCAGGCTCAGCGGCCATGGCTCACGGGCCCAGCCGCTCCGCGGCATGTGGGATCTTCCCGGACCGGGGCAGGAACCCGTGTCCCCTGCATCGGCAGGCGGACTCTCAACCACTGCGCCACCAGGGAAGCCCGGTAGCTCCTTTTAAAAAGAGCAGAGAAACAGACAGCTAATTAATATTATAGTAATATATTTTATCCAGGCAATATATTCATAAAACCTTTTTTCTCTCTGTTTTGGTCATCAGTGGGAACAAGCTGAGAAGATGCTCCATAGGGCTTGTTGACCTGCTGATGGGGCCTGCAGAGTACCATTTTCCAGGGATAGTACTGGTTAGGTTGAGATGTAATCTACAACTCTGAAACACGTATTTCCAGCTTCTCTTCTTTAATATAAGGCCCAGATTTCTACGAGGCTCCTGGGGTTGCTCGTAGACCATCTGAAGGAATGAATAAGGAAATACGAGGGTATTTAAAGGAAGTCGTTACCACAATTTTGATCAAGGAAGGTTACATTTGGCGATTCTCCAAAGCACTGCATACAAATTCAACTCACAAATATCTTATTGAATGATTCTTTTATTCGATAAACATTGAGTGCCTACTATATGCCAGGCACTCTTCTATTGCCCTAGAAATACTGCAGTGAATAAAAATAAAAGTCCCTATTCTCATGAGCCTTATATTTGATGATGAAAACTAAAAAGAGAGCTTTGTTAATATGTGGCAGGTGCTTTTCATAGAAAGCATGTTTGTTATATGGATTATATTAATTTATTAATTTTAAAGGCACCTAAGCCAAAATGTCCTGCCGAGAACCCAAGCTGACCTCTCACTGAAAGATAATAGTTCACAGAAGCCACCAAGTGCAATTTTCAAGCTTAATTTCTCTCAGCAATGTTTTATAACTTTTAATCCACAATTATTGTACACCTTTGTCAGATATCTGTCTAAATACTTTATAATTTTAATGCTATTGTAAATTGATCCTGTGCAGAAATGGGGAGGATTCCTGACTTTCTCCCGTTCTCAGCTGTATTTCTTCATCTTCTAAAACAATGCTGCTGGGGTCCAGGCCAGGCCTTTCAGGGGCTCGTCAGTTTCTGCCTGGAATGCCCTCAGGTGGCACCAACTTCACCCTCACAGACCTACTCTCCCCTCACAAGCAAAGCAATGTCTGCAGCCTTGAGCTCCACACCTTTATCAGACATACTCAGGTTCCTCAGTATCCTCTTTATTGACGTTATTCCGGGACCTATACTAGACTGGGGAGCCAGAAGTCACCATGCAGGCACACAAGAACAGGAATAGAAACTTTGATCTTTTCCTTAATATCTTCCTCCTTTCAGCGTTTATCAAGCACTAGCCACATACCAAACACTGTGCTGGGGCAGTAGGGTACAAAAATCAAGAACTTCACATTTTGATAAGCTACCAAATTGGGTTAGATTGCCAAAGATGATGGCCCTGGGAGGTGAGGGTGGAGAGGAATGAAGGTAGGCTGGCCTTTCTCACTTCCTGGCTCTCTGGGGGCATTGCCGATACAGAGCTGTCAGCTTAGGAAGATTGAAAGCAAAGGTGACTGAGCAGTTTAGCTTTTCAGAAATTGTTTCTGCCCTTTTTCTGGTGAGGGAAGAGCTCCCCTAGCCAGGAATTAAGATCCTATTAGTTCATAGCTGTAAAACATAGTTGTTAACATAAAGAGAACTAACATTTACTTATGACTTACTATGTGTGGGGTACCATACAAATATTGTATAATGTTTAAGAAGTAGCTTTATTGAGGTATGATTGACAAACAACAAACTGCACATGTGTAACTTATCATACACTGATAAGTTTTAAAATTTGTATATACCCATGAAACAATCAATCCATCACCCTCAAAAACTTCCTTCTGTCTCTTTGTAATCCCTTGGCCCTATTTCTTCCCACCCCAAGTCTTATCTTCAAGTAACCAATGGTCTGTTTTCTGTCACTATAGATTAGCTTACATTTTCTAGAATTTTATATTATTAGAGTCATACAGTATGCACTCTTTTTTGTTTTGACTACTTTCACTCAGCATACTTTGAGATTCATCATATTGTGTGTATCAATAGTTAATTCATTTTCATTACTGAAGGATATTCCATTGCTTAGATATACCACAAGTTTATCCATTCATCTGTTGATTAATTTTTTTTGGCTGTGCTGTGTGACCCGTGGGATCTTAGTTCCCCAACCAGGGATTGAACCCAGGTCCACGGCAGTGAAAGCACAGAGTCCTAACCACTGGACTGCCAGAGAATTCCCTGTTGATGAATCTTTAAGTTATTTACAGTTTTAGTGATTAAAAATAAAGCTGCTATGTTCAAGTTTTTTTTAACGGCTGTGTACTTTCGTAAATACCTAAGAGTGGAATGGCTGTGTCCTATGGTAGGTGTATATTTCACTTTTTAAGAAACTACTAAACTTTTCCAAACTGATTGTATCATCTTACATTTTTGCCAGCAGTGTATGAGCCTCCAATTGCTCCATGTTTTTGCTAACACTTAAGTCTGGCCAGTCTTTTTAATTTCAGACGTTGTAATATGTGTGTAGTGGTAATAGCTAATGGTATTGAGCATCTTTTCATGTGTTTATTTGTCATGCATGTATCTTCTTTGGTGAAGTATCTTTTCAAATCCTTTGCCTGTTCAAAAAATTAAATAGTTTTCTTATTCAGTTTTGAGAGTTCTTTATATATTCTATACTTTGTGTTACTTGTGTCTTTTATCAGATAAGAGATTTGCAAATATTCTTTATGCCTTATCTTTTCATTTTCTTAACAGTATCTTTTAAAAAGTAGACATTTTGATGAAGTCCAGTTTATCAATTATTTTATGGATTGTGTTTTTGATCCATATCTAAAAAATCTTTGGCAGCTAGCCCAAGGTCACAAAGATTGTTTTCCCCTTTTCTTCTTGAAGTTTTATAGTTTTTGATTTTATATGTAGGTCTAGGATTCATTTCAATTTAATTTGGTATATGGTATGAAGTATAGATCAATTTGAAAAAAATATATATAAATATCCAATTACCAGCACCATTTGATGAAAAGACTATTTTTTTCTCGCTAAATTGCCTTTGCACTTTTGTCAAAATCAATTGTTCAGATGTGTGTGGGTCTATTTCTGGACTCTGTTCCATTAAACTGTTCATCTTTATGCCAATATTAGTCTTGATGACTATAACTTTATAGTAAATCTTTTTTAACAATTGTTTATTTATTTATCTTTGGCTGTGTTGGGTCTTCCTTGCTGTGTGTGCACTTTCTCTAGTTGCAGCGAGTGGGGGCTACTCCGTGTTGCAGTGTGCAGGCTTCTCATTGCAGTGACTTTTCTTGTTGCGGAGCACAGACTCTAGGCACACGGGCTTCAGTAGTTGTGGCACGTGGGCTCACTAGTTGTGGCTCGAGCGCTCTAGAGCGCAGGCTCAGTAGTTGAGGTGCACGGGTTTAGTTGCTCCGTGGCATGTGGGATCTTCCCAGACCATGGCTTGAACCTGTGTCCCCTGCATTGGCAGGCAGATTCTTAACCACTGCGCCACCAGGGAAGTCTAGTGCTATTGTAAATAGTGTTTAAAATTTTCAATTTCAGATTGTTTGTTGCCAGCATATGGAAATACAAGGCCAATATACAAAAGTCAACGTATCCTGAAACTTTGCTAAACTCTTTTACTCTAGTATCAATAGCTTTTCTCCCCCCAGATTCCATAGGATTTTGTTCATAGACAGTCATGTCGCCCTGAGTAAAGAGCTTTATTTCTTCCTTTCCAATTTTAAATTTTTATGTGTTTTTATTGCCTTATTGGACCGGCTAGACTCTCCAGTACAATACTGAACAGAAAAGGTGAGAGCAGACATCCTTACCTTGTTCATACTTAGGGGAAAGCATTCTGTCTTTCACCATTATGTATGATGTTGGCTGTAAGTTTCTCATAGATACCCTTTATCAGGTTGAGGAATTTGCCTTCTACTCAAGCTTACTGAGATTTTTAAAAAAAATCATAAATGGACATTGGATTTTATCAAATACTTTTTCATGATTTCTTTTCCTTTTTGGTCTGTTAATATGGTGAATTATATTAGTTAATTTAAAAAAAAACAACCTTGCATTTCTGGGATAAAGCCCACTTGATTGTGATGGATTATCCTCTTAAAATATTGTTTGACTGGTTTTGCTAAAATTTTCTTAAGAATTTTTACATTGTTCGTGAAAAATGAGTTAATAATTTTCCTTTCTTGAAATGTCTTTGCTTGTTTTGGTTTCAGTGTAATGCTCATTTTGTAGAATGAATTAGGAAGTACTCCCTCCTTTCTAATTATCTGGAAGCATTTGTGCAGAATTGGAATTCTTTCTTCCTTTAGTACACCTCACTGGTGAATTCGTCTGGGTCTGGAATTTCCTCTGTGGAAGGGTTTTTAACTACAAATTATTTCCATTTTTTGGTTAGATATAGGGATATTCAGGCTTCAAAAAAAGTTCTTGAGTGAGCTTTGGTAGTTTCTGTCTTTAAAGGAATTTCTCTCCCCTACTTTGGTGACTCCGATTACATATATCTTAGGATTCTTGAGATTGTTCTACAGCTCAATGATGCTCTATTTATTTTTTCATTCTCTTTCTGTTTTATTTTTGATAATTTCTATTGTTAGGTCTTCAAATTCACTTATTTTTTTTTCTGCCACGTTTAATCTGCCGTTAATCCCATCCATTGTATTTTTTATTCCAGATCTGTGGTTTTCATCTCTCGAAGTTTGATTTGGGTCTTTTTATATCATACATATCTCAAACATATTTAATGTTCCTCTAAGTTCTTAAATGTGTGAAATGCAGTTATAATTGTTTTAATGTCCTTGTCTACTAATTGTATCAGCTGTCATTTTTCGTGGTTGATTTTGGTTGACTTCTTTTCTCCTCATTATGGGTTGTGTTGCTCTGCTTCTCTGAGTGCTTGTTAATATTTGATTGGATGATGCACATTGTGAATTTTATGTTTTTTGAGGGCTAGGTATATATGTATACTTATAAATATTCTTAAGCTTTGTTTCAGGACATAGTGAAGTTACGTGGGAACAATGTGATACTTTTGTCTTGCTTTTAAGCTTTGTTAATCAGAAATGCAGAAGTGTTTAGTGTAAGGTTGATTTTTGCCTTACTTTGAGGCAAAATCCTTCTGAATACTCTACCTAATGCCCCAGAAATTATGAAGTTTTCTACTCAGGATGAAAGAACTATTCCAGATCCTGTGTGTATTCTAGGTATTATTTTCCCTAATCTTTACAGTCCTTTACTGAATACTTGAAGGGACCCTCTGCCTTGCAAACTCTGGCCACTTGATCTCTCTGGAGTCTCATCTGTGTTGCTCAGAGTTGACCAGGCTTCATGTTGATTCCATGGCCTGGGAACTCTCTTATGGCAGTAAGCTGGCTCAGTCGTAGGGCTCACATCACTTACTTACCATCAGTCTCGAGCGGGTGAGCCGGCAGGCAGGTGGGCCCCAGCTGCAGCTGGAGTATTCCTTGGCAGGGACTTTGTCTTTTATTGATGTCCAATGTCTTGAAAATAGTTGTTTTATATATTTTGTCTTGTATTTCAGTTGTTGAAAGTGGGAGGTAAAATTTGGTCCCTATTACTCCATTTTACCGGAAATGGAAATTACTTAATCCTAATAACTTCATTTTCCAATGAGTATTTTTTTATCCCTATTTTTCATGCAAGAAAATTTTGGTTCAGAGAGATTTCGTTCTAAGCTAATTAAAGGTAAACCAAAGGCTTAAATCCAGGTGTTTCTTTCCAAAGTCTGAGTTCTTTTCACTGTGTTAGGCTCATGGTGTTGTCTGAATGGCAGTCAGGGCTTGGTTTTAGCTCAGTCTCTGACTTCAATGATATACATTATCTTAGTCAAGTCAAGCAAATTTTCTATGTCAGGGAACTCAAGGGAACCTTTCGATTGCTTTGTTCCAAGGCTACTCTTTAGGCCCTGACTGACTTTTCTTACAGGCCACATATTTTCAGCCTGGTTTTCTGTCCCTTTTAAAGCAATGACCCTACTTGTAAAGTTATTTACCTTTAAAACTCCTTTCTCCCCCAAGTGCTTAGTGCAGAGTCCGGCACACAAAAAGGTCCTCAATTAATGCTTATTGAGTGAGTAAATAAATGGGTGTATGCATGATTGACTGAAGAGAAGGGTGCTGTCCCCTTCCTTGCCTTCTCCTAAAAACCACAGCAGGAGGGTCCCAGGCCCCTGCAATTCCTGGACACCAGTGGAATCACATTAACATCAGCAGTACCCAGCATCTGGTTCCAATCAGTCAAGCAGGCCCTTTAGCTCTCTTGAAACTTCCCCCACACCCGGTAACAGTAGTTCTGAATTTTTAAGAGTTCATGAAGGAATAACTACCAAGTATTTTGAACTGTTGGAGAAAAAAGGCACTAACTATAGTTATGTAAACAGAAGGTGGTAATTTTTTTGTTCCATCAATTTAAAAACCAAAGTCTGAAATTCTGATGGTACCGGTTTGGGGCTGTAAATGTCACCTGTCAGCAAGAAAGTCATGAAATTCATAAAAGGGCACTTTTCTTCCTAAGATCCCTCTGGTTTAAATAGCTCCTGCTGACCTGGTGATGGGATGAGTCAAGGCCCCTTTCTGGCACACTTGGCCATTACCAGGAGCACTTGCCTCCTAGGAGGTCTTTTGCAGCCCAGTGGGCTATGGAACAAAGAGGGAGGGGCCGGAATAGAAAATTCTGCTCAACAGCCCCACACGTGTCTTTGTCCTTCAGGCATGGTGACATCCCCATTTATTGTTTGATTCCACAAAATGGTTAGTCTCAGACGCTGGCTTTTAGGACCCTTGGGAATCCAGTTAAATTTAACCACTGTTTATGGAGCATACGCTGTGTGCCCAGCTCGGTGCTCTTATCGAGGTGATCTTTAGCTTTCAGTTTGGCAGATATCTCACTCCTTAATCCTTCGCTCTGAAGAGAGAACACTGAGAAGTACCACACTGGGGCCTGGGAGGATCAGCTCTGCAAAGAGACTGGTAGCTCTGATAGATTAAGGGTCTCTGATAGTTATAGAAATGCCCAGAAAATTCTCTGCCCTTTCTGATCCCACCCCCCTACTTATTCCCATCCCCTGAAAGGCTTGAATATGCAGTGTTTAGAAATTAGTTCAGGTAAGTCCAATGAAATCAATTTGTGTTTTAATTGCTTATTAAAATTCATACTTAAAAGTGAATATTTTATATATGTTAGTCATATCTACATGTTTATCCATTTTGTCTTTATAAATACTTATTTGAGATAGGTGCTAGCATTTTCTCCATTTTCCTCAGATATGGAAAGTGAAAAGGGTTAAGGTATTTACCAAACAAGTTAGAAACTGAAATTTAATTAAAATTTGATCGGCTGGTTCTAGTTCCAATGCTCTTCTCGCTATACCCCTTCCTCTCAGAGAGACCTCTTTATGGGCCAATAACATTTGTTTTAGATCTTGAATTTACCTGTTAGTGTTTTTTTCTTCTACCTATGCTGCTCACTACTAATTTTAGTGTTAGATAAACCTTATTTTAAATCCTGGATTTATCACTTAAAAGATTTGTGACTTTGGGCAAACTACTTAACTTCTCTGACTCTCAGTTTCTTTAGGATAAAAGCACCTGCCTTTCAGGTGGTTGTTTTGAATATTCTGAGAGATTATGTATATAAATGCCTGGCACACTAAATACACTGGGAGTAACTATTACTAGCCATACAGTTCCCATTTCTTTCACAATACATCCTCTCATTCCACTTGAAGCTTCATTCCATAAAATCTTCCCTTATTATTTCGGATCTCGTGAATCTATCTTTTCTGAGTTACTTCATTATTTACAACCTCTATTGTTCAATTTGGCAATTACTGTTTTATATTCTTTTTTTTTTTTTTTTTTTTTTTTTTTTTTTTTTTTT